>NW_022991296.1:0-272383 GCF_902827175.1 Gymnodraco acuticeps | reverse complement strand
ACTGCCAGTGGCCCCCGAATAACAAGGTCCCACACTCAACACGAGTCTATCTTTAGCTAAGCTGATGGGACACTCAGCTGTGCAACAGTGATGTGGTTTCCTTATAGCCGATTCCATTAGATTTTGACTCATGCCAATTTCCGTCATGCTTCAATCTTAAAGTGGCGTTTTGATTGAAGGACCCCTTGTGATGCTAACTTTCTGGTTCTAGACCCAAACCCAAACCCAACATTTGACCAAAAAGAAAAAAATACTTTCCTAACCTCTAATGTGCTTGAGGTTGTCCCTTCTAAACCAGAAGGGACAAATACAGCGCATTCATTACAACAATTCTTTTTTTCAATAACTATAATCAAGGCAGCAGATTAATTAAATATGTGGGTGGAGATCAAAAACTGAGCATAAAGCACAGGTAAGGTAAAGTAATAACATCGGTGTTGTGTTTACCGTTTCACTGATGCCAAGCTGGAAAAAAACTAAGAATTATAATAACTTTGTTCATGATGTCAAGATCTCACATTGACCTAATATTTTGACCTTTCTGCAATTTGCAATTTGCAATACTGCCAAACTCATCTCCTTATTATGTGTTTTCACGTTTTGATCAAAATGCGCTTTTTGATGTCTTTTATACATAAATATGTGTCCCCGGTGTGTCATACCCAAATCTCTAAAAACAGGGGTACAACGGAGCTGATCCAGATTTGTGTCCGATATGACTTAATCAGTGGTGTAGTGGGCGTTGGACGCGGGGGTACGCCGTACCCCCACTTATTTGGAGCATGATCTTTTTTTTAATAGTCGAATAAATATAAAATCATTGCCAGTCTTATCAGTTGCAAGTGTGTATTTGTTGTAATAATGACAAAAACAAAATACATTTCACAGTAATTATAATACAAAATAAAAACGATTTCCTTAAAGAATTATGATTCGTTATCACGCTCCTGACCCTGCGGCGAGTGTCAGTTTACCGCCCGCCGATTTTGCTGCAGCTCTTTCCCTCAAGAACGCTAACGAAAAAGCTCTATAATGGCAGGCAAACATTTTTTACTTGACTTCTTTTCTAAAAAGAATATAATTCACAAGAAGAAAGAGGCTAGCAGCACCGAAGCTACAAGTGAAGCTGCTAGTACTACATCATCAGAAGAGCCGCCTAAAGACGTGGATAATGCTAGCTAACGTGCACGTTCCCCTGGCTAGCTCAAGCTCACCGGCTTTCCCAGAGGTATGGACGGAGGAGATGTGGCGGAGGAAACAAGAGGCTACCCGTGGATAGACTGCAAAGCTGGGAAACTGGGCTGCAAAGTATGCGTTCATCCATTTCGGATTTATCAGTCTTCAAAACGCAAGGTGTGTGTGTGTGTGTGTGTGTGTGTGTGTGTGTGTGTGTGTGTGTGTGTGTGTGTGTGTGTGTGTGTGTGTGAAAAGCAGCGCTGTCTGCTTATTTGCAATGTAGGCTAGGCCTAATCAGAATAATTTCAAGTCCAGATTCAATGTTTGCATTAGTAGGCTATATATATTTTTCGTTTTGTTTATTTAATAACTTAATTTCAGGACAACTTTGGGAATTTTGTTTGTTTGTTATGAGTTTTAAATTTGAAAGTAGAGAGAGAGAGCGAGAGAGAGAGAGCGAGAGCGAGAAAAGCAGCGCTGTCTGCTAGTTGCAATCCTGTAGTTTATGCAATTTAGGCCTATACATTGTTTATGTAACTTATGTGCCAGTGTGTCCATGGTTTTGAGTCTGTGTGTGTGTTGAGCGCAGCGCCGTCTGCTTTTTGCAGTACAGTAACTAAAGTAGGACTAAGCATACCGGTAGTTTCTGTGGACCTGTCTGCCCGTTTTGTGAGTGCACTGCGCGCGTGCGCACTTGTGTGGCATTGTTTGGGATGACCTAATTTAAAATAGCGTCCCCCCAGTACAAAAATCCCCACTACACCACTGGACTTAATATCAGAAAGTTGTTATCAGAAACAATGCCCAACTGTTTTGAACCTAATATGGTCGGTGTTTACATTAGCATCGCTAGCACTCAGAGCTAACCTGTACTGGAGAGCATGTGTGTGAAGAAGCTGGATATAAAAATAACTCACCTTGTGGTATAACCGGCAAGAGAGAAAGCCTTTGAGCTCCATACTGTTTCAGAAATAATCCTTGATAATCCATGATATGGCGTTTCATCACCGCAGTATTTAGTTTAGACAGTAGCTGCCGGGTCCCGCATGAGTTTAGACTCCTCCTTTTTGTAAAGCTTTATGCCCAAATTCAGCACTTTTGAAACAGGAAATTAAATAGAGGGATATGAGCAGTGGCGTTTCTAGGTGTACAAAACTGGGGGGGCAGAAAGAGGTCGGGGGAGAGAGAGAGAGAGAGGGGGGGGACAGAGAGAGGGAGGAGAGAGAGAGGGGGGACAGAGAGAGGGGGGGGAGGAGAGAGAGAGGGGGAGTGTCAAATTACATACTGAAGACCACAGGAGCAACACTGTGAGCGCATACATTTACGTACACAGCGTGGGGATGTCATAGTAATGCACCTTCATACATGGAGTAAAGGTCACCATCACAAAGTAATTCTTAACAATAACAACAACCGTAATGCTTTAGCATTAAAACACCATAGACTGTAAATATAAGGAAAACACAGACACTCATCATCGAGGTCACAATATCAATCGATCCAGCAGAGGCAAAACACAGAAGATCAACAAAATATATGACATAAATGAACTTACCAAAGCTGAAGGCTCACTTGAAAAGAAAAGCGGCACGGCGGTCCTTCCTCTGACAGAATGTGTCTATCACTTTGGGGATGAAGTCCTGTAGTTGCTGGATCAACTGGCTTTCAATTGAAAGCATGGCCAATGCGTTAAGTCGCGGCTGTCCCATGGTGTTGCGAGTGAAAGTCTTTATCCTTTTGAGGGTGGAAAAGTTCCTCTCTGACTCGGATGTCGTCATCGGAGTTGTCACTATTATTTTGACCAAAATAACAGTCTCAGCAAACGTTTCCTCCAAGTTGTTCTCGTGAATGGATTTCAACAGAGACAGGGCAGTGTTTCCAGTGTGAAGCTCACTGTGGCGGTAGAGCGTGGTCAGCTCAGACTTCAACTTCTCCTTGTTTCCCAACGCAGGCCACAGTTTCACGGCGCAGTCAAGCTCAGGTGTAGGAAATGACAGGACATGCTGTGGGAAGAATGAGCTGTCAACAAGCTTTGCAGCGATCAAATGGTCACTCTGTGAGAACCTCTGTTCCACCTGTGAGATGACTGTGTCACAAGCCTCCTTCATCACCGGCGCTGTGCTGCTGACTCGTCGGCCTGGCTCATCTGTTCCATCATGAGCAGTGGCGGCCAATGCATCAGTTTTCTGCCTCATTTTCTGAACATTTTCCTTGAAACGGCAGAGCGCGCTGTTGATCCCAGGTGCATCGATGCTTCGTTTTTGCAGAGTGTTGTATAGAACATCCACTTCTGGCATAAGCAACGAAAAAAACTCCAGGAGCTGCATAAATGCTCGGTCCCGCAGTTTCTTTGACAGGCCGTATGCCTCACTTATGGTGACCGCATCCCATCCTGGTTGTGCGCGTATATGCTTCATACACTGAAGTAGTGCATCTCGGGTCTCCCAAACCGCGTTCACAGTTCTGCTTTTAAAGTTCCATCTCACAGCCGGTGGCCGTGGGATGCGTCTCTGTGTTGCCTCTGCAAGAGCTGCAACACGTTTTGGAGCACCGGAGAAAAAAGTGGAAAAAGCAGTTAGATCTGCAAAAAACACCTTCAGGATGCTCATCCTTGCTGAACACAGTTGCTGCAGGGTCATGTTCAGTTGGTGGGCGTAGCAGTGAACAAACTGAGCGTTTGGGTACGTCTCCTTCATCACCGTCTGTACCCCGCGCACGTTACCGCTCATGACGGCCGCCCCGTCATAGGTCTGAGCGATTAGCTTTTCTTTCAGCTTCAGGGGTTCCAGAACAGCCTTGATGCTGTTAGAGAGACCTACACCAGTTTTGTCCTTTACTTCCACAAACTCCAAAAAACGCTCTGTAACTGTGAGGTCAGGCATAATGTATCGCAGCACAATCACCATTTGCGATTTACAGGAGACATCGGTTGTCTCGTCGGCCTGAACGGCAACAAATGATGTGTTGTCCACTTGCTTGGCTATTTCCTCCCTGTACACATCATACATGCAGTCCAAGAGTTCATTCTGTATGGTGCTTGATGTCCCTTTGAAAACAAGCTGAGCTTCGTAGTGCCGTTGAAGCCTGGAATCGCCCTCACACATTGTCTCGAAAATTGACCTGAATATCCCTGGATTCAGAGAGTCCGCCGACTCGTTGTGGCCCCGCAGTGCTGTCTCACATTTCCCACACAGTTTAATACAGGTGATGATCCGACCAAGCACGTACCTGTTTTCTTCCACCTTCCTATTATGAGAATCAATGCCGCGTCTGTAGGCGCTGTCAATCTGAGCTGCAACATTCACCCTTCCAAGTAATCCCAATTTTACGGCATTTTCCAAATGACTGTTGCTGCTCTCATGCTTCATTGTCCTCTCCGAAAGATGCTTTAAGTCCTTGTAACCTGTCCTCGACCAAGTACCTTGATCTTCACCAAAAAGCAGGCAAGGAAAGCAAAAGAGGGAATTCTTCTGGATGCTCGCCGTTAGCCATTTCTTTTTAGCAAACCACTCAGCGTTAAACCCACGTTTAACTTTGCCCACAGTCTGGACCATTTGGAAATCCGGTGGATGGTGGGCACCGAGGCGCTTTACCTCCAGTTTCTCTCCGAGACTAAGTGTCTCAAATGTGTGCTCCAGTAAATGGTCAACTTCATTCATTTTCTTTCAGTTTTTTACTTCTTTTAATCGCTGGTGATGTTAGCTATATGCTGCTCTCTCGTCTCCTCTTCAAACTACACGTGACGTTTCGCAGCACTGCACACGTGAGTACTTACAGCCAATCAATTCTGAATTATGTGAGATGACGTATGGTGGGGATGGGAGCACTATGCCCCTACGGTCATTATTTTTTTGCCACACACATTAAATAGAAAAATACTCTGAGCATGCGCAGTGTAGTTTTTACAATCTCGTTCACTTAGACTGTGAGAGGGAGGGGCAGGATCGGGTTTTGTCCCACATGGCTCTAAACAGCTCAAAACGGCACTCTAGACACTAATTAGAAGAACACAGACTAAAACAGAAATGTACAGACGAATCAGATTATTAAACATGACCTTAAAATATATTTTATATGTTTTTTTATTTATTTTTTAGTATTTTTTTGTAATCATTATTTGTAATACTTTCTTCTGACACTAGGTGGGGCTGTGCCCCACCTGCCCCTAATGACCCGCCGCCACTGGATATGAGGCATGGCCGTGGATGTATAATAAGAACTGGATACTAGTGATGTGTAGGTCGCGAACGAGCCGGCTCAAAGAGCTGGCCCTTTTTAAGTGAACGACGGCGCGCCCGCGAACGAGCCGCTTTTTAAAATTTTGTTTAAGTAATACAAGACAGAATGATATGATGATCTCCGCGCTACAGCTGCTCCGTGCATGCATGCATGCAGTGACATGGATTAAAGACTGTTGTATGCTGCTGTTTTGAGCATCGCAATACATTTATTTGTATTATGTTTTTTTATGATTAGAGACGGTTGGATGCTGCTGTACTGAGCATTGCAATATATTTATTTTCACTATGTTATTTATTTATGATTATCCTTAGGCTCAGCAAAGATTTGATGTCAGCTGTTGCTGTCTTTTTTTCTATAGTTAATAGTTACTGAAATAGAGCCCTGCTGTTTTGTCAGGGCCTTTTCTTTAAATATAATTTGAAAATGTCGATACAGTAGCCCTTTTTTTTTTTTAAATGTCTATGCTTAAGTTTTTGTGTTGCTACCTGCTTTGTGTAGCGTGTAAGTCAAGCAAGCAAGTCAGTGCATTCTTTGGGTGGTATCAGAGAGTTACAAGGGTCTGTAAATGCAATGAAAACATTTGGCCACAGCAAATCATTGATATTAAACATGTCATTTTTACTTTTGAATACTTCAGTGCAAATGATGTATTGAATAATTTAAGTGATATATGTGTACATATATACATCATTAGTCAAAACAGGGCTACATTTGATTTAATTATAAAAGTTATAATATGTGGTAAACTGAAGAGCCGTTTGGGAGCCGAAAGAGCCGGCTCTTCTTGGTGAGCCGAGCCAAATGATCCGGCTCACCAAGAAGAGCCGGAATTCCCATCATGGATACAGCATCGGAGGCGGGGTCTCGTTCTTTCCTATGAGAGCTGCTCATTGGCGCATGAGGACAAAATGGCCCAACTTTAGAGAGAGCGAAACGTCACAGATTACCCATCATGCCTGGCTGTCAGAGCAGAAGAACCGTATGTGCGCTCACAGAGCATGCGCCCCTTAAGCCCCGCCCCCCGAGCTCCCACTCTCGGCTCAGTAGAATGAATGGAGACAGAAAATCTAGATTCGGCTTTTAGTGCATTTTACAACTTTAAGGACCAAATGATTCTAATAAGGGCTATAACATAGTTCATACTGGGTAGTTTATTTAGTTAAAAAAAAAGTATCCACTGATTTACAGACGTCTCTTTCCCAATGTTAGTCAATGAGGAAAAGTCTTTCTGGGCCCAGTGACGTCACGGACTGATACGGAAGTTTGGACACAACGAATATTTTCATCAGAGTCCGGCGCACTTCCTGGGGGCTTGGGCATGGCTAGAATGGGTGATCTGTTTGGTATTTTGGTCAAAACACTTCATAGACATGATTTTTATATATCTGAGACCTATGCTATTGCCTAAAAATAGCATGATCGGTGCACTTTAAGCTAAGGATATCAAGAAGAAAATGTGACCTTTAATTTGTATCCATGTTACACTTCTTCACACAATGATTCTTGACTGATTTCTCAGTATACATAAAAGTAAAACGATAATTAAAAACACAGGTAGAGAACTAGAAAAATATTAAAAATAATAAAAAAGATAGTGAAATATAACAGTATTTACTGTACATTGCAATGGAATGGAATAAAAAGGAATAAAACATGGAATAATTATGAATTTGCTTCCTAATTTATAATGTAACTCCCACTTGGGTGAAATAAAGAAACTACAGTAAGCACAACAACAAGTTAACAGCTTATGTTCTCCTCCACAAATCAAATAATAACACTGATGTTTATATCACAGACAGACTATCGCTATTAAGATTCAGGGTCTTCATTGGACTGACCTGCAGCTATTTAGACTTGACATGCTATCCCCAATGATAACTTGTCAGTGGCGGGGGGGACATTAAAACAAACAAACCTTAGCCTTTTGTTCTTTGTGTTGGTTATTGTCCTGGAGGACTCCATTAAGGCGCCGTCCACACGGAGACGAAAAAGAACCGAGGTCAATATCAAAAAAGTCTTCCGTCCACACGGAATCGGCTCAAGAAACGTGTCCGTCCCATAGACTGGTCCGTCCACACGAGACCACTCGACCTGCTGGAGACGCTGTAGTACATATGCCGGGCCTGTAAGTGGCGCTGTACTTACGCCACAAAATACACCAAAAGCAGCGAATAAGACCCCCGAGTATGGTTGCCATGGTTGCCTGGTTGGCCTTCTGTTTATTCTCCACGGTGGATTTAGCAACACGTTCATGTAGTTCTCCATGTACTTATTGCTGATGGTTGTGGTAGAGGAGCTGTAGATTTTGCACTAACATCTTTATCATGGTCAGTAGCGTCTGGAGCACGAACGTAACCCTGTGATCCGTCATTGTTGTTGTTGGCGAAACGCATCAGCAATGACGCGGGTGACACGGGGGTGAGCAGCGGGGGTGAGCAGCAGAGGTGGGGAGAGGCGGGGCTATGATCGTTCAGGGCGTACACACGGTGCCGCAAGCATTACGTTACCATTACCTTCCCACTTTGGGATGCGTTTTCGTTTGAGGGCTTCGTTTCCGCGGCTCCGTTACGGCCTCGTGTGAACGAACCGTCCATATGATAAAGAACACCCGTTTCGTCTCCGTGTGGACGAGGCCTAAGTCTTGTTTAGTTCATTGTTTATAGTTTTTAAAGCTCCGCGTGAAAGCATTTTTGATAGGTTGCTTGTTTTAATGGTTGGATCTTAGATTTCTAGTAAATGAAAGCTGACTTTTATTAAGTTATTGTTACTGCAATATAAGATCACATGTTTCATTAATAGATCCACTTTTGAGACAGATTAGGATTTTGTAGAGGTGAGTGTGTGTTTTAATTGGCAGTAAAACGTGATTAAAGTGATATCCCTTTTTGTAATGCCTTCTCGTGCACGGATGCAGCTTTTTCCTTTTCAGAGTTGAAGTTGTGTACACACTAACCAAAGCACATCAATGCATGCATGTTTTTGTTGTTACATTTGGTTGAGTGTGCATCACTACCGTTGTATTTCGGATAAAACTCATGTGAAGTTCATAGTGGGATTCACAATTAAGTCTTGTGATGATTTGCACGAGGAATAAAAACACTTATCAATGCAGCCTTTTGTGAGGAGGTTACATAATGTGTGGCACATACTCAAAGCCCGGGTAAACATCTCACTGCTCATGTTTACAGACCTCACAGGAACAATCTGACTCAATAACACCTTCAGTCACCTGAAATTGAAATGTCAGTCTCTTTTTCATGATTACTTTTTTACTGTTGCTTTTTTTACTGTTACACACACACACCCAGGTAAAAGTGTGTGTGTGTGTGTGTGTGTGTGTGTGTGTGTGTGTGTGTGTGTGTGTGTGTGTGTTGTGTGTGTGTGTGTGTGTGTGTGTGTGTGTGTGTGTGTGTGTGTGTGTGTGTGTGTGTGTGTGTGTGTGTGTGTGTGTGTGTGTGTGTGTGTGTGTCTTAATCATGATCTGTGGATATTATCCCTGCACACATGTTAGAAGAAGTCCCCCGGAGAGCTGACAAACAGGCCTGTAAGTTAAGCATCAAATTAGCATCTGATCGCCTTAATGCACGGGCTGACCTGGGCTGAAGCCCAGGGGCCTACGGAGATCGGGGGCCTATCATGAGCCAATACATTTAAAAAGAAAGAAAAAAAAATTCAAATTTTTTTTTTTCAGGTGTTTTTTTAAAATTTTAAATAAACAAAGTCTTGGCTTTCCGAATATGAAACTTTTATTTCCAAAATCACACAATAAATACATTTTTGAAGCTTGTAAAGGGAGGATGACAGCTCTCACTCGCACTCTGCTGTTCCGCAGCGCCACTTCCCCTCCCTCCGCTGAAATTATGAATGTAAGGTGTATAGTAATCATAGATATAACACGGCAGGGTCCGTTACAGTTTGTTTTCATCTGATTTCAATTAAACAAAGTCTTGGCTTTCAGAATATTAAACTTGTTTCGGCAAATTCAGATGATAAATACAACTTTGAAGCTTGTATAAATACAAGCGGAGAACGGAGTAACTTGACGTCACAGCAGGCACAACAACAGCCGGTGTTTCTCGTGAGTGTTTTCCCCGGGAAACAAACACAATACACACAAACACAAAATTCTACAAACACACACACGTATAAACACACACACACTCGTGAGCTTCCCCCAGACCAGTAATCCAAACGCAAATATCTTCCCTCCGTAGTATTTTGATCATTTGCTCCGCTAATAAATCAGATCGATGGATTCCAGAGATTTTTCTCAAAAATTATGACTCCGTAACAGACAGCGGGCACCACTTAACAGCCAATCAGAATGAGAATATGTTTCACATGTGACTTATTCAAATTGCGAGTGATTGAGTGACAGATGAAGGTTGTTTAGGAGAAAATGTCGGAGAAGAAAAAGTTTAAGAGCGGCGCTCGGAAAAGGAAATTGTTGAGGGAAAAGGAGTTTTGAGACAAGCAGCTATTACAAAACATGCCAAAGCTTACAGGTTATTTTAAACCTGTAGGCCAGGATGAGGAGGAAGGACAGATGAGTTCTGTAACGAGCGGCAGCGCTGCCGGCCGCGGGGCCTCGGAGCCAAGTAGGCCGTCTGGTTCTGATAGCGATGGAGTAGTGGGAGAGGAAAAACAGACAGGAGGGACATTATCTGTTGGAGGAGATGGGAGGACGACGAGGACTTGCTACGTGGAGGGGAGCCAACGCCAACTGGACAAATACATGAGGGAGGCCCGATACGTCACTCATCTGGAGGAGAGGACCAGGCGCGCGTAGAGCAGAGTGGAGAAGTGCGATCACAGAGCCTGCCGAGGCTATAAATGACTTTGATTTGTTGTTTAAATAGGGGGCCTACAAAACCTATCAGCCCCAGGGCCTGATGGCAGGTTAAGGCGGGCTTGCACACACACACACTTTTTATATATATTTTACCTGTCTTGTCATATTTAATTGTTATCATTGTCCTTACGGATCCATCTGCTGTATAAATCACATTTCTGCACAATACTCTTTTGAAATTGCACATCTCTTTCACTTTTAAATTAAACTGTAAATGTGTTTTCACAATATTTTGCCATATTCTTATTTTATTTCCTCTTTTGCATATTCATGTTTCTTGAAAAGATTATTTTATTTTATATCAGTGTTTCCAATAGTTTTGATGTTATTCCTTTAACTGCTCTTTAACTTTATACTTAACATTTCTCTTAATGTGTTTATGTATGCACGTTTATACACCAAAGCAAATTCCTTGTAGGCCTATGTAAAAACACGCCCGGCAATACTTCAGATTGTACTTGTGTAACCAAAGTGACAATTAACACCTTTAACTAGGTTAACTGGCTTATTTTGGTGCTAACTAGGCAGCTGTGCTACGAGAGCGGTTAGAGTGAATCAATGAGCTCTTAAAGAAACTCTTTATTCTAAGATTAATGAGAAGCTTTTTATAGGTGTCAGGTCATTATTACACTACGCATTGCCTTCAATTTGATACAGGTATTGAAATAGTAACTTGAATTTTAAATATATCATCAAGTGGACAGTTATCACCATTCAAATAGCTCTGTTCATGTCTAGTTGTTGCCATTACTGACTACAAAGGGCTCATTAAACAAGGAGAGTGCTAGAAAAATGTATCGTGTCACTCATGAAGCTATTAAATCAATCTGAGTGTTAATATAGGAGACGTTATTCTGGTCTTTGAGACTTTTTAATTTATTTACATTCATGCAGCTGTTGAATCAATGAAGAATGAGAAGTGGATTGAATAGAAATGCGAGAATATGTTACAATTTGAAACCATGAAATATTAACAGTAAAGACAAGGGTTCACAATGTCTTTGGTTTGAGCTGTTTATTATACTTAGGACAAATTCCCAGTTTAAATATCTGATAATATCCAAAAGCTTAGAACAGACAGCCGGAGTTATTTGTCAAATACATCCATATATAATACATGTAAATCCATATATATAAATATCAACATCAGGATGTCCCTTTTACTTGAGGTTAGTAGTTGAGGTATGATGTGTGCTACACTTTCACAGATACATAAAGCTAATCATTCATTTAAAATGTATCTCAAAAGTCAGAATTCATACTTGCTAGAAAATAACTATTTCATTCACAATAATATACAAAGAAACCTCGGAAATAATATACCTTTGATATGACATTCGGGCAGCAGAAAGCACAGCACCACTTTCAGCTAAATGCTAACACCAGCAAGAACACAAATCTGACAAATGCAATGCTTACATACTGATACAAACTACAGCTAAGGCTGAGTGAAATGTCATTCACTTGCTGACATTGGACAAATAGAAATGGTGATATAAAAAGATATATCCCCGAAGTCCCTGATAATAATCCTCTGATATCAGCGCCGATTTTGAAGGCAGTTCCTCTTGCACTTGTTCAGAAGTTTTAATCAACGTGAGCCTCAAAGTGGAATTAGAGGAAATGTCAGAGGATCACCAAAGTCACAGTCTCGTCTTCTCCTGGGGAACAAGAATGTCCTTTCAGCATTTCATGATAATCCATCCAAACATTTTTGAGATATTAAGCCCTGACCAATGTGAACGATTCTCACTGCTAGCGTTGTTAAAAAAGATATGATATAACATCAACGATGGCTTTGTTTCATTGCAACTTGTACATCGACTATCAACATTATTATCCTCTTCTGTGATGAGAAAATAAAAGCAGAGAGGAAAGTTTCAAGTGAAAAGAAACGTTAAAGTTATGTAACACAGATTATAGTTGCATGTAACAAGTTTACCTGACATTTCCAGAACGTTTTTGTCCCATAAGTCGAGTTGCTGTGAGAACCAAGGACAAGCTTTGCTACACAGCTACAAAATATTATTGATGGACTGTATAGGCACATAGAAACTCTTATATATAAGCACTTTACAAAAAAGACACTTGGAACATGATTATTATCTAAATGGAATTTTCAATGGATGAATTGAATGACTTTGAACAAATGCAGTGAATGCAATGGAGATGAAGGATTTGGAATGACACAGCACTTCACCCACAGATACATTTTGTCTCTGCATCTCACTCTAGCAATAGCACTAGTTTGAGAGAATACACTGAAACACCAGGCTTTTTGGTTGGTGTCAAAACCAACCAAAGGTGTCTCTCGCCACCTGAACAGTTTCTTCCCCTCCGCTCATCAATAAGGCCCGCCCCCCACCTGACACTTTACCTCATAGACTCTATGCATTACATTAATGCACACAATGTACAACAATATCCGTTTTCTTTTCTTATTACAGCCGATTTTTTTTATTCCATATTTTATTGCTTTTGATTCCTTTGGATTCCATTGCAATGTAAATACTATTATATTTAACTATATTTTTTATTATTTTAATATTTTTTCTAGTTCTCTATCTGTGTTTAGATTGTTGTTTTACTTTTATGTATGCACCACGACACCTAGTCAAATTCCTCGTAAGTGTAAACCTACCTGGTAATAAACCTGATTCTGAGATAAATCCCCCATTTAAACAGTGAAAGTGAGTTCATAAGGACACAGGCTTGGTGTCTTTTCCAGGATTATTTTCCAAAATCTTGGGGGCTTCTTTCGCCATTGATTCCCAGCAGGTTTGAACCTGCTTCTGGTTGTTGGTGATGCATTTGTCTTGTTCTTTGCTCTTGCTTTTGCTGTTAGTTCTGTCCTGAGACACACCACCGCTCTTCTTCCAGACGCGTCTTCTTTCCTGCAGCTGGATGTGGATGGGAAAATGGTATTCGATGGGGACGTGGACACTCACTCGATTTCCTCCAAGCTTGGGCCAGATTGAATGGAGCATGTGGCGGAGCTCCTGCTGAAACTTCCGGTTGAAGTAGAAGTAGATGAACGGGTTGTAGATGTGCGAGCTTTTGGAGAAGAGTGCGGGAAACAGGTATCCCTCAGAAGCCATGTACACTTGCTCCTCTTTGAAAATGAAGAGAAAGGACACAATAGCGTATGGCGCCCAGGCAACCACAAACCCCAGGCTGACGCAGAAGAACATCTGGAAGAGGAAGTAACAGATAACCGAAGATACATTACTACAATGGAAATACTTTAGTGCTGTAAATAAATAATGAATCATTAGGGGTGTAATCCTTTAAAGCTGGTCTCTTGGAGACTGTAGAAAAAAAGATACAATGCTAATGTGGTCAAGCAGCCTATAAAAATCAATGTTTGTAAGTTATGACTGTCCTGAAAAAGTGACAGCATCAGTCACATGTTTAAATGTTTATTTTCAGTTGCAAATGAGGAAACGTTGCCTTTTTTGCTGTTTAATCTCGTTATACAATAATATTATTATGTTTTTATCACAAACAAATACAATTCAAATGATTTATGATACAGTGCTGCATATAAGTCATCCTGTGTTTTTATATACAAAGTAGTTATGATTGTTAAATGAATATATTCGGGTAAAAATAAAAACATTTGCTTCAAAAGTGGAACTGGATGGAAATACTCCGGTGAATTAGCTTTTTCACATTGCCAACTGGCTGCTGACCCAATTATTTAGTTAAGTGTCTCCATTATTTTACAAATAGACGTCAATATAAATTGAATATTTCCATTGCAAAATAGATCCATTTCCAACCAGTCCAACCCCATGTTGTTTATTGAGTGCTCTTCACTAAGTTAAACCCTAAAACTAGCTTAATAAAATCTAAATTAAGCCAAGTTGTAGGTGCTTAGATTTAAGGAAGCCACTGCAATGAAGTAGTTCCAGAAAAAAAACGTAGTTTCTCACCATGGAGAGTCGTTTTTCGATGCCTTGCATGTTGGTGCGGATGCCCCTCGCAGACAAAGAGTAGGAATAGCGGTTAAGCTTGGCGAGGATCAGACACTGAGACACCGTGATGAGGACGACGGGGATCAGCGTGAAGACGGCGAAGGTACAGATGATGTAGAAGGCGTCCTTGGTGGAGGAGTGGTAGCCCCTCCAGGCCACGGTGCAGGACAGGCCGTACGGCTCGGGGACGTACTCGCCCCATCCGAACAGAGGGAGGCCGGACCACACCACGGCCACCAGCCAGATGGCATAGCACATCAGCCGGATGTTAGAGTTTTCAAACCACACATCTGTGATGAAAAGTCAGAAGAGTCACTTTTGATCCATTCAGAAATTTTCCGCGACTTGCTTTTGGACCGCTTTCCACTAGTTGGGAAACACTTGTCTCGCAGTTATACACTCAAATGTATCTCGCTGCTTTATTGCTAAGGAATAGTTCAACGTTTTGGCAAATTTGCTTTCTCTCTCGCTGAGATAAACATTAAATTATTGGTAGCATTTTCTATGACGCCCATGTCTACAATGCATCTTACTCTGTTTGTAGCACAGTATGAATATAACAATCATAAATACTTAATAACAATAATCATAACACATTATAAAGCATTTTAAGGACTTATAAGGTCAAGTATAATGAGGTTTCATAAAAATCACTGTCCTAATATATGTAAATAATAATTAAAATGCATTTTGTGGCATTATAAAAAACATATAATATAATAATAAAACAATATGATCCTTAAAAATATGTCACTGAGTATGAATTATAAGTATTAAATGCTTATACTTAATGCATTAAACAGATCATAAGGCATTTGGGCATGTGCGTCATAGCACATGTACACAGAGATTGATACAGCACTCTGTAGAGACATTTAAATCAAGTAGCTAAGCAAAGCTAAAATGAGCTACACTGAACAAAAATATAAATGCAACACTTTTGTTTTTGCTCCCATTTTTCATGAGATGAACTCAAAGATCTAAAACATTTTCTATATACACAAAATAACCATTTCTCTCAAATATTGTTCACAAATCTGAAGAAATCTGTGATAGTGAGCACTTCTCCTTTGCCGAGATAATCCATCCCACCTCACAGGTGTGGCATATCAAGATGCTGATTAGACAGCATGATTATTGCACAGGTGTGCCTTAGGCTGGCCACAATAAAAGGCCACTCTAAAATGTTCAGTTTTATCACACAGCACAATGCCACAGATGTCACAAGTTTTGAGGGAGCTTGCAATTGGCATGCTGACAGCAGGAATGTCCACCAGAGCTGTTGCCCGTGAA
Organism: Gymnodraco acuticeps; assembly: GCF_902827175.1. Lineage (NCBI taxonomy): Eukaryota > Metazoa > Chordata > Actinopteri > Perciformes > Bathydraconidae > Gymnodraco > Gymnodraco acuticeps. The sequence goes on along the minus strand of NW_022991296.1, from coordinate 256,840 downwards.
TTGACGGCGTTACGGCCCGTCCACACAGCGGCGTGCGTTGAAGCTTCCAACGCTTCTGCCCATTCACTTTGAATGGGGTGACGTCACTTTTAGCCGAACTGCATCGTGGGAAGCGACGCGGAGCGTTGCTGGCGTGGCTCGCTGCAAAAGTTGAGCAATGTTCAACTTTTGATGCCTCGGCAGAAGCGTCAGCCAATCGAATCATATGCCAGTACAAGCTCTAGCCAATCAAACCGCTGCTTGTGTGTCAGGGGCGGGAGATTCATGTGATTGGTTGTTGGTCGAGTGTCAGACACGCCCGCCGGCAAGCGTCAACGCACGCCGCTGTGTGGACAGGCCGTTAGCCTATAGAGTGGCGAAGTCACACCCTTCTACTTCCGCTCTATGGGACCTTATTTCTGAAAAATTATGTATTGAAGTCAATGGAGAGAGAAAACGTATCTTTCGATCCCGTTTGAATTGTGCCTTGAATTACACATATGATGTTTGTCAATCTTAACAAATCATTTCCATGTCAAAAAAGTCACAGTTTGTCTTAAAACTGCATATAAGATTATGAAAAATACGCAACTAGAAAGACTACAAATCCCAGAGTCGCATACATTAACGTTGCACATTACACTCGTGTTACTCACCGAAACCTTGTAAAGCCGGTCCCGCATGCTGGCTCTTATGGAACCGACTAACTCCCCTTTTGTGTATGTACACTTCTCAACTATATAGATTTTCAGCTATTTTAATACTTTTCACTTCATTCTGAAAGAAAGAGGTGAAATGTGCCAACGTGACGGCCATCTTGGTGTTGGTGACGTATGCAAGACCAGAGTTGTAGTTCATTGAGCGCTTCACACACAAAAATGTGTTACTTCACAGTTTTACGACACATTTTTATTTTTTTGACTTGCAAAATTATCTTTTAAATTGACAAACATCATATACGTGTAATTTGTTGCACAATTCAAACGGGATCAAAAGATAATCTTTCTCTCTCCATTGACTTCAATACATGATTTTTCCAAAATAAGGTCCCATGGAGGTCCACCGGAAAGGGAGGGACTTCGCCTCTCTATAGAAACGTTACTGTTACATATTGATTTCATGATGTTATGGAAGTAAACAAAGGAGTCCAATGGAGGCGTTCTAAGCAGGGTCCAACCTATTTAACGCTACAGGAAAGGGAAAACCCAAAAAAGCAAATGGGCCCCTGTAAATCCACATCCTTTCACTGCCCTCACCGTAAACCAAGCTGTTGCAGATCTTCATGTAGCGTGTGACGCTGATGGCTGCCACCGTGAACATGCCACACAGGCCGCAGAAGAAGCAGCCGAGACCGTAGTACACACACGTGATGTTTCCTCCCAGCCAGCTGTGGCTGAACGAGGATATGATGGAGAATGGGTAGAAGCAGATGCAGACCAGGAAGTCGGCCAGGGCCAGGTTGACGCACAGCAGCTCCGAGCCCACCAACTTGTTTCTCCTGCGGTAACAAACAAGCAGAACCAGCCCGTTGCCCAGGACTGAGAGCAGGACTGGACAGGAGATAAGAGGAGAAGACGTTTCATAATACAAACTGCATTTACTGACTTTTTGGCCACTTGGACAACGAGGAACATGTTACCACACACACACACACACACACACACACACACACGCACACACACACACACACACACACACACACACACACACACACACACACACACACACGAAATAGGTATTGATGCAAAGGCTGCCAATAAAAACACATCCCTCACCTCCCTGATGGAAAAGAGTGACTAACAGTAGGCTATAGGCTACTGTGTGTATGATAATACTCCAATAATGTATCCTCCTTGTCCAACCACCATTAGCCGAAAAATATATCCCTTAGCAACTGTAAATACTGCTGCCAACTATTCTATGTTAATGTGCATTCTCATATACAGGGGCACTAGGGTTATGACTAACACCTGATGAAAGGCAAGCTTTATTCAAGGGTTCTCTCTATTGAGCGAATGAACTGAATTCAGTTGCTATTTTCTACTTGTACTTGTGTCTTTTCATGCACATCATGATCTAACAGCAGAAATTAACACATTTTCTCAATAAAAATAAATGATTTAGAAGACAAGTGAGGCGATGTATGTATTATATATACTAGTTGAATGTATGGCGTATATTTTAATCCAATGTACTTAATTACCTTGATTAACCCCAGATTATTAATAATTAAACACACATATAATGAATAAATTAACACACACTTCTGAAAAACAGTACTCCACTGATTCCCCCAAAGGCTTCTTGCAAAAAAACTAACTTATAATAAATATATACACACTTTTCTGAAAATAAGTGCTCCATCAATTCCCCAAAGGCTTTTAATAAAAAAAACACACATATAATTAATTAATTAATTAAATCAAAATAAGTGCTACATTAATGCCCCCTAAAGGTCATTAAAAACCTAACTAATAATAAATATATCCACACAGCAATCCCTGCCAAATAAACGAATAAAATAAAAATAAAATTTTGTGAAAAGAATTGCTCCATTAATATCCCCTAAAAGCTTCTTATAAGACACTAACTAATATATCCACACTTTTTGGAAAATAAGTACTGATTCCCCCAAAGGCTATTAATACAAAAAACACACACACTTGAAAAAAAGGCTCCATTAATTAACCCCAGACTATTAACAAGAAAACACTCATATAATAAATAAATTGACACACACTTCTGAAAAACAGTGCTCCACTCATTCCCCAAAATGCTTCTTATATAAAAACCTAACTTATAATAAATATATACACACTTTTTGAAAATGAATTGCTCCATTAATATCCCTTAAAAGCTTCTTGGAAAAATATAATATATCCACACTTTTTGGGAAAATAAGTGCTGCATGATTCCCCCAAAGGCTATTCATACAAAAAACACACGTATAATAAATAAATATAGGCCTACACTTAAAACAAAAAAAAGGCTCCATGAATTAACCCCAGAGACTATTATTAAGAATCCTAACCTAAATTAAATGAGAGCACTTTTCTGAAGTTTCTCTAACATTACTTCCTGGTTTCCTGTATCGTCTATTAAAAGAATACAACTTTGAAATGAGAAGTATTCATATTTAGTTTTATCAGTGAAGAAAAACACTTCAATAAAATACTGAACTCACGGACCCACGGAGAGGATGGCCACCCCCACGCAGGAGTCCGCGGCGGGGCTCAGGGTGGAGGTGAAGGCGGAGGAGCTGCGGTTCTCCTCAGAGCGGTTCATCGGCTGGAGCTGGATCCGGTCTCGGAGTCTCCTTCGCGAGAGAGACACACGAAGGTGAGAGCGCGGAGGATCACTTTTATAGGAGCCGGTGGGTCTCCATGGTAACCAGCTTACTCCCTGGACCAGAAGGGGTTAACTGGGTGGACACATCCTACCAGGAGTGACATATCAGGCATGATAATGAGAGGCAGTCACACTGACAAACACCTTTGAAAATAATGGTACTAATGATCATTAATGTTGTGTGACTGACCTCTGATTAGTTGGGTTGGATCCTGTGAAAACACGTTTTAATTGAGCTTCCATCTCTTTAGTTTCCAATAACATGTTCACTATACAGTATTTATGTGTGCATCTCTGTAGGCTACAATGTGTACAGTACTGCATATATGTGTAAATATGTGTGTTTGTTTTATATGTGTTTGGATCTTTTACATTTTAAAAAGTACTAATACCACATATTATCAGAGATGGACGAAGTACTCAGATTGTGTACTCAAGTAAAAGTAGAAGTAGGAATGTATGGAATGCCATTCAAGCCAAAATTAAATAAATAATTAAATAAATACATATATATAAATATGCCTATAAATTCTGAAATAAATAAATGAGGCAATAAATATGTATACATGTACATTTAAATACACATTTATTTATTTCATGGGACTTTTATTTCATAATGACACATTTATTTATTTCAAGAGACTTGTATTTCATAATGACACATTTATTTATTTCAGGGGACTTGTATTTCATAATAACACATTTCCATTCCTTATATGCAAATGAACGGGGTGTGGTTAGCTCACAGCTCCAGACCAAAGCAACAGCACCACAACACTGACTCAATAGCTCTTGTTTCACACTCCAGTACTCTTAAGTGGTTTGCAAACTGGCAATAAACCAAACCGGTTGCGGTTCAAGAACCGTTCTTGTGCTTTCCGGTGCTTAACTGGTTCTTCTCTGGTTCTGAGTCCAGAGCCAGTTCCGGGCTACAGCCTGATTTAGCTCTGGTTCTTCCTGTTTCAGCCGCAGCGGAGCCAGCTCTAAACACCGAAAACCGGTTCTTAGCTGACCCCTCTTGGCTGCCCGGCAAGAACCACGCTAACGTCGGAAGGGGGGGGAGATTAACCTGAGCCATTGTTGTGAGTTTTCATAGTATGTTTAATACTTAAAACGAAAGTTAGTTATAATCAAATATAATCAATTATATTTTTGTATAACCCACAATGAAAATGCTTCATATTTTAGGTTTTTCTATAGTTACAGTATAAACAAAACAAAGTGGTTTGTTTAGGTTGAGTGTGTAAGGTCTATGATTTATGGGTGTCTCTGATAAAGAGAGTAGGCCGTTTTCTCCCTCTCCTCTGGCAGCAGTTTACAGGGAGGGGGGCTCCAGGCTTAAGGAGAAACACAGAGGCCTCAAAAAAGGGTCAAGTCCTTTTTACACTAACATAGGAAGGTGTGTCTTATGCCATAGCTATGGAACATGTCGAGTCATGTTCAGCCTTGTACATTAGAGGGCATGCGCAGTTTTCCACAAATTGGGTGTAGAGGAGGAGTTTGTTTTTTGGGGTTTCGATCCAGTTTTTTTAGCATAAAGAGACTGGTTTTTTGAGAGAGCGCGAGAGAGAGGGGGGGTTTCCCCTGGTAGACTCTCTCCCGGTAGGCTTTGTGCTTCAGAGCTGGATAAATAGCTCTCGGTAAGGTCCTCCCAGACGGGGTAAATATCTCTCGAATTTCTTGGTTGTTGGCTGAGTGGAATGATTTGATGAGAGATGTGTTTGTGAATATTATAACCCGCGACCTGTGAGGAATCTTCCTCCGAAATATTGGCGGATAGGAACGGGTTTTTGAATGTTATACCCGCCGTCTGTGTCGGAAAAAAGGTATGAAACTGATGTGAATTGATTTGGTGAATGAAAAGTTGAATGCGCTTTTTATTGTCACCGGTCTTTTTACGAGGAAATACCTCTAAATTCTATCGGGAGAATTTTAAAATGTCACAACTGAATTGGGCAGTTGAAATTAAACATTTTGGTAATAAATGTAAGACTGTGAATTAAAGTTTCATATTTGAACATGATCACAGCACCATGGTTTTTAGTATAATTATAATGTTGTAAAGAGAGAAGGTAAAAACCCTGTATTAGTTTGGACCTATTTTTCTTCAAATAAACTGAATCCCACCTGTTGGACTGGGATAACTTAAAAGACACCTGTGCTCTCCTCTCCTGCTTAAAAGGTAAGACTGCACCCTGCCACACACACTTAGGTAGGAGCACACTCCATTTACTGATATCAAAATCCTTCGGGATCCCTTAAACAGATTAAAAAAGAGTTGTCTGAATTGAAACAGCAGTTAATTGAACCTGGTTCTTCGGGGGGTTAGGAAGAGGTGAGATCTTGCTGACGTTGGTGGATCTGAGCCAAGCAGCAAACTTACATAGACTCAATAACTTCGGTCAGGTCAATTAGTAGGTCAGAGTAATTTACCGGAATAAATTATCAGGACCTCTCCGACTCTAAACACATAATAACAGTTTATGGCGAGTACTGAAAATGAAAGTTGTAACAAGCAGTAGCGCTGAGCAAAGTGACTAGAACACAACTACACACTTGTAAAAAAATAACACACTTTATAAAGTCAGGCAACACTAACCGGGTCATTCCTAGCATTCAGTGCCATTTAGGTCCCCAACACATTATATCATATATTTTGCATGTAAAAGGTCAAATGCTTATTTTTAAAAGCTTGGTTTTACATGTTTATTCCCCTCTACTATAAAACATCAATGTTATTTTCCCAGGATATTCAAAATGCTAAATAATTACTCTGATTTTAGCACAAGTAGGCCAAATTGCTGTCCCAAATCATGTTTGCTCAACTTCTCTAACAGATATAAACAAAGAAATCAAACAAATACAAACAAATTCTACATTTGTGTCACTGTTGTGTAACCCTTTTATTAATATTCCTCACCAAATAAAAAAAAAAAATGGTAATTCATTTTTATTGATGAAAGTTTTTTAAAAATGTGTGTCCCCTGTTTTAATGTCCCCCCTGTTACTCTGATTTGAATCCCTCTGGACACGCCCCTTTACTATTCTACTATTTGTATGACTCAAGAAGAAGGATACATTTTGAGCGGGAAAATCATCTTCAAGAAGCAGAGTAAGTATGCACTCTTCCTTCAACAATTGTTTTATGTTTTTTACTAACTTAACTGTTGCGGTAAAGCATAACATGTCCACCCTGTTATGCTCATTTTTTGTGGAAACTGATCAAAATGTTTACATTTAGAAAAAAATGTGAATATAGCTATCAAATATCTTTCTCTGTTGTCACAAGTGCTAGCTTGATCATCATCAGACATGTAGCAATAGCCAAGTTTAGCATAAAATGTCCACCCTGTTACCGTCCACCCTGTTACTATTTTTCACAGTAACAGGGTGGACATACAATAAGGGGTTGTTAAAAGGCTAGATGATTAACTATTTCCAGCATGTGCTGTTATATATTGTTTGTTTAATATGCATATATGTTATATATAGTCTTAAATTATATGATATCTAATGGTATGAATGTATTTATCAGGAAATGGCAGCATTGTCTAATGCAGAAAAGCAGCGACGCTACAGGGCACGAAGGGATTCAGACAATGAAAGAAGGCAGCAGTACCTGGATAAAGAGAAGGCAAAGTGGAAGAAAGACAGAGAAGAAGGGGAAAAAAAGAAAGTGTCAGACCTCAGTGAAAGAGAAAGGAGAGAACAGAGAAAGAAGTGGCAAGAAAAGAAGAAAAAGCTTAGGGATAAAGCAAGAGCCAGCGTAATGACCACTCCACCTCGAAGTCGAGACAATGCAGCACAACAAGGGCCCTCAAGGTTAGAATAAAGTTATGGGTTAAATGCTTTGCAGATTGTGTGTATCTGGATTTGAATTATCTTACATGATAAAGCAAACAATTTTGTGTTTCAGTGATTGTAAATTGTGACAATAAACTTTTTGAAATAAAATAAAAAACCTTCCTGTGTTATAGGCAATACGTTGTTGGACGGAGCAATGTCAGAAGGGGGAGAAGGAGGCTCCAGAACCAGATTGAAAAACTAGAGGCCACATTGAAGAGAGAAATTAGAAACAATTACAAATACAAAAAGAGAGACCAGCGTTTGGCTGGGTAGAACAAATCCCCTCGGTCTAGGGTGAATTACCTGCTTCGCAATCAAATAGTTAAGGACACAATTAGAAAAAGATTGTTATTGCAGGAAGCCATAATTGAAGACATCAGAAATAAATACAAAAACACCCAGAAGGAACGAGAGAAACAAATAATTGCTAAAACAACAATAGGAAAGATTATAAAGAAATACAGGCTGCAGAGGGATGCACAGAAAATTCTTGGCTTTTCAAAAAAGCGAGGTCAAAGACCAGATGGAGCGCTGTTGACATTTGAAAGAAAAGTGAGCAACAGATTACCTGCTGAATGCAAAGCAAAAGTAAAAGCTTTCTATTTGAGAGATGACGTCAGCCGGATGACAACGGGACGAAAACAAACTGTCACTCAAAAGAAGACGAAAAATCAAAAACGTTTGCTAACTGACACGATGAAAAATCTGCACCAGAAATTCCTTTCTGAGCATCAACATCGGGTCTCTTACTCGTGTTTCTGCACCTTGAGACCATTTTGGGTTGTGGTGCCAACAGAAGCTGATCGAGAAACCTGTCAGTGTAAAACTCATGAGAACTTACAGTTCATGGCCAACACTCTAAACAGCCAAGGCATGTCAGCTACAAAAAATATTGAGGAAATGGTAGATGTGCAATCCAAAATCCAAACTCTGTGCATACGGCGAGTGTAAAGACTGTTTACACAACACATAAAATGCTGAGAGCTCCTGAAAACATAGAGGTAGGTATTACCCAGTGGTCTTTGGAAGCCAACATCCATAATGGAGAGGAGCCAGGGAAAAGGTCAACAATCACTGTTAAGAAAAATGTGATGACAACAGAGGATGGACTTGCATGTGACTTTCATGACCGACTGTTCAGATTTAGAAGGCACATATTTAACATTCGGTGGCAGTATGGAGCCTATAGACAACTAAGGGAAAACTTGAGGAGCAATGAATGTCTAATTCATGTAGATTTCAGTGAGAATTACTCCTGTAAGTACTCTAAGGAAATTCAATCTGTCCATTTTGGAGGTTCCCACCAGCAAGCAAACCTGCACACTGGAGTGCTTTACACAGCAGCTGAACTGTCTCCAGTTACTTTCACCACCATTTCACCTTCCAGACGCCACGATCCCCCAGCCATCTGGGCCCATCTTGACCCTGTTTTGGACATGGTGAGGGAGAGACACCCTGATATCAATCGCCTGCATGTTTTCAGTGACGGCCCAGCAACTCAGTACAAACAGAAGGGTAACTTTTACCTACTATCTCAAGAGCCGTTCAAAAAAGGCTTTCAAGCCGTCAGCTGGAACTTTTTTGAGACCAGCCATGGAAAGGGTGCTCCAGATGGTGTTGGGGGTACCCTTAAAAGATCTGCTGACAGAATTGTCAAACATGGAGAAGATATCCCCAATGCGGAAACCATGTTCCACCAGTTAAAAAAGTCGGGCACTTCAGTGGAGCTTTTTCTCGTGGGAGAAGAAGAAGTTGAGAAAAAAGGGCAGGAAATGTTGGATGGGCCGCAGCTTGTGCCTGTGAAAGGAACTATGAAAATACACCAAGTAATTTGCCTCTCTCCAGGGATTATCAAATACAAGGACCTAACCTGTCTTTGCCAGGCTGACAAGGGCAAACTGGACTGTCCGTGCTATGGGCTAAAGGAGGTGAGCTTGGTAGAAGAGCCGATTCAAGAATGCACCAGAGAACCAACCCGGCCTGAGGTCCTCACTAAAGAAGAAATTGGGCAGTGGTGCATCATTAAGTATGATGGTGAACTCTTCCCAGGAATCATCCTGGAGGTGGAAGAAGACCTGAAGATAAAGTGTATGCATAGGAATGGCATTAACAAATTTTACTGGCCCAGTCCACGAGAAGACGTAAGTTGGTACAGAGATGACCAGATTGTATGCCTCATTACAGAGTCGCAACCAATCAATAAGAGGTCTGTCCAGCTGGAAAAGTCTGTTTGGAGTTTCTTAGAGAAGCACCTGGGTTGCTGGCTAATGGAATAGATGGTTGATGTATAGATGGAGGATGTTGGTACTACATATGTATTAACTGTTGAATATGTTCATGAATATTGTATTGGGTGGACTTTTATGGTTGAAGTTTGGAGTATGTGTGTATTTGTCAGGGCCTGGGGGATGCGGGGCAGGTGGGCTGTTATTGTTAATTATAATAATTCTTGTTAGTAATCTTGGTAAAATGAAATGTAATTAAATAATATATAATATAACATTTTTAACACCATTAATTAAATGTCATGTTTACGGATGTATGTTCTTAATTGAATATTTGTATATCTATTAACTGTTGAATATGCTCATGAATATTGTATTGGGTGGACTTTTATGTTTGAAGTTTGGAGTATACGTATTTGTCAGGGCCTGGGGGATGCGGGGCGGGTGGGCTTTTTTACATTATTAAATTACATTGCATTTAGCTGACGCTTTTATCCAAAGCGACTTACAATAAGTGCGTTCGACCAGGAAGACACAACCTTGAAGAAAACAGAATCATATAAGTACATCAGGTTTCATAGAGCCAAACATTTCAAGTGCTACTCAACTGGCTTTAGATAAGCCAGTCCTTTATTAGTATATTGTTAATTATAATAATTCTTGTTAGTAATCTTGGTAAAATGAAATGTAATTAAATAATATATAATATAACATTTTAACACCATTAATTAAATGTAATGTTTAAGGATTTATGTTCTTAATTAAATATGTTATTGTATTCACTGATGTGAAGTCCCCCCTGTTACGTCCTGTTTCTCTTGTGTCCACCCTGTTACCTGTGTTTCTTTTTATAATAATTAAATGAAATGAACAAATATGACCCATGTCTTTGTAGTCCTTTGCAGGGAATGATTTGACAAAATTAATGTACTAAAACATGCGGCCACATTCCAATTAAATTATGTTTTATTCTAAAACAAATGGGTTGAACTTACATTGTGCCTCAAAATAATTTTTCTAAATAATGCTTTTTTTTTAAAATGTTTTGTTAAATTATTTTTGAGAGGTTAGGTAAGCAACATTTCAGCTGTTAGATAATTAACATTTATAATGATTGTGTAGTCAAAACACTTTTTAATAGACATGAGAATGTCTGTAACAGGGTGGACGTTTTGCCTCGTTTGCATCCGATTATTAGGTCACAATTATTTAAACATAATATCCTGAGCTTGACCAAAACATTTTTCTTATACTTTAACAAGCCATCATTCAGATTAAATTAAAAAAAACATGGAAAATTATGTTTTTTTATTTTTTATTAACCTAGCTGAAATGGCACCGAATGCTAGGAATGACTCAACCAGGCTTCGTGTGATTCTGTTTATTTGTACCTTACTTTGACCATCCGTTCACTGTTATTGATCATTGTGGAGAGCAGGCAGAAGTTTTGTTTTGTATTATAGCAGCTAATCAACAGTATCAATTTCATGTAGAACTTGTTGCAAAAAATCATTTTATCCCTCATCAAATATAGCAGAATACATGAATTATTGTACTCAGGAGGGGAGTTTGACAAAGGATTACTCAAGAAGTACACAGTAAAAGTACTTCATTGTATTTGTGGTAGTAGTCTAACAAGTACTGAGTCCAACAGTACCAATTTTAATAAGAACGTATGGATAAAAATCATTTGACCTCATAAGTGGCATGATTTTCTTCTCAGGAGGGGACTTTGAGAGAGTATTACCCAAAAAGTACACAGTAAAAGTAGCCTTTTATTGTAGCAGTCAAACTAGGACTGAGTCAAACAGTGTCAGTTGTATTAAGAATGTATGGAACAAATGACTTGTATTGCAAATAAAGCAGAAAAAAACATGCATTATTTTACTCTTCTACAGCGATTACCGCAAAGGTACGGAGCCCCTAAAGGGACATGTAAAAAATAAAAATAAAACAGAGAGAGAAAAAAAAAAGTCAGGATAACGAGTTAGTATCTCGTGCGCACGAGAACGTTTCTCGTGCGAGATACTAACTCGTTATCCTGACTTTTTTTTTACTAACTCGTGCGCACTTTTTTTTGTTGAGAAAGTTACCGGTGCGCCAAGGAGGAAGTGAAGCGCACAGGAGACAACCATTTCATTGCAGACTGTTATGTTTACGTGGGGAAATGACAGTGCATACATTATTTGAGATATATATCGTACTTAGACGGCTAGTGACGGGCGGCCCACTTTGGTACCGGCCCAATGGGATTCGTCCCGATGGCCAGTGTGTGTGTGTGTGTGTGTGTGTGTGTGTGTGTGTGTGTGTGTGTGTGTGTGTGTGTGTGTGTGTGTGTGTGTGTGTGTGTGTGTGTGTGTGTGTGTGTGTGTGTGTGTGTGTGTATAAAACAGCTGCGGGCAGCAGGTACTCTGGCCCGTCTACACTACAGGCGTCAAAAAATGCTTTCAACGCTTCGCCCATTCATTTGAATGGGGTGACGTGGGATATTTTCAAACTTCGCCGAACTGCATTGTGGGTAGCATGGCAAGGCGTTGCAAGCATTGCGAGCGTCTATCGGCGTCAAAAGTTGAACAATGTTCAACTTTTGAGGCTCGATGCTTGCTCGAAGCTGGCGTCAGCCAATCAAATCCCGTTTATGCAAATCTGCCAGTACAAGCTAGCCAATCAAACCGCGTGTATGCTGGGAGACTACGCAGGTCATTTCCTCATATTCAAAAAAATGGAGGGAAAATTCATTATAGCGGTAGTGAATCACCCGGTGCTGTATGATCAGTCTCTGTTCATCTACCGGGATACAAACCGGAGGAGCGAGGCATGGAGGGAGGTGGCAGAGACAGTGGGTGAAACTGGTAGGTTTTCGCCTGTTTGGGGATTTTATATCCAGTTTACTTCGTTTTAACATTGCTATTGCTTTGTATGTCGGGGGCGGGAGATTCATGTGATTGGTTGTTGGTCGCGTTGCTCGCAAAAAATCGCCAAGCCTCAGACACGCCCAGCTTCAAGCTTTTTTGACGCCTGTAGTGTAGACGGGCCGTCTCGAGTCACGGACATTAATTCATAGATCAAAGCAGACTCTCCAGTGTTTTGCCAATCCGGTGCTTAAACCAATAGCTCTACACCCCTGGCCGAAATGTCCATAAAATTAAGTCTGACTTCAAATAATGTATGCACTGTCATTTCCCCACGTAAACATAACAGTCTGCAATGAAATGGGTTGTCTCGTGTTCCACTTCCTCCTTGGTGCATCGGTAACTTTCTAAAAAAAAAATAAAGTCAGGAAAACGGATTTGTTTCTCGTGCGCACGAGAAACAAATCCGTTTTCCTGACTTTATTTTTTTTCTCATTTTTTGTATGTCCCTTAAACCGTTATCCTGACTTTTTTTTAAGATACTTTCTCGTGCGCACGCGAAACATTCGCGTGCACACGAGATACATTCACGTGCGCACGAGATACAAACCCGTTATCCTGACTTTTTTTTTTCTCTCCCTGTTTTTTTTTCTTTTCTTCCCATGTCCCTTTAGGGGCTCCGTACAAAGGCGCTATTAATCGCGCACTCAAAAATGAATAGCGGCTGATTTGACCAAGCGAACGCGAGAGACGGCTGAGTTGACCGCAGTTATGCAACAGCAACCGAAGCTAAACTGCCTATCTTGACTACTTGTTGCTATCCTATTGTGGCATAAGCCGTTTTCTACAGGCACATTTTACCTTTTCATTATGATTCTACTTGTGATAGTCCAACAGCACAACCTGTGCAGCCCATGTATTGATTCCATCTGATAGCTGCTATAATACAAAACTTCTGCCTGCTCTCCACAATGATCAATGCAGTGAACGGATGGTCAAAGTAAGGTACAAATAAACAGAATCACACAAAGCCTGGTTAGTGTTGCCTGACTTTATAAAGTGTGTTATTTTTTTATAAGTGTGTGGTTGCGTTCAAGTCACTTTGCTCAGCGCTACTGCTTGTTACAACTTTCATTTTCCGTACCCGCCATAAACTGTTATTATGGCTCAGGTTAATCTCGCCCCCTTCCGACGTGAGCGTGGTTCTTGGTTCTTGCCAGGCAGCCAAGAGGAGTCAGCTAAGAACCGGTTTTCGGTGTTTAGAGCCGGCGGCTCCGCTGCGGCTGAAACAGGAAGAACCAGAGCTAAATCAGGCTGTAGCCCGGAACTGGCTCTGGACTCAGAACCAGAGAAGAACCAGTTAAGCACCAGAAAAGCACAAGAACGGTTCTTGAACCGGAACCGGTTTGGTTTATTGCCAGTTTGCAAACCACTTAAGAGTACTGGAGTGTGAAACAAGAGCTATTGAGTCAGTGTTGTGGTGGGATCTGTGAGTTCATTTACATATAAGGAATGGAAATGTGTCATTATGAAATACAAGTCCCCTGAAATAAATAAATAAATGTGTCATTATGAAATACAAGTCCTCTGAAATAAATAAACGTGTCATTATGAAATACAAGTCTCTTGAAATAAATAAATGTGTCTCTTGAAATAAATACATGTGTCATTATGAAATAAAAGTCCCATGAAATAAATAAATGTGTATTTAAATGTACATATTTATTGCCTCATTTATTTATTTCAGAATGTATTTCATATGCATATTTATATATATGTATTTATTTAATTATGTATGTATGTAATTTTGGCTTAAATGGCATTCCATAGTATGCACCTGCATCCTGACTTTATTTATTTTTTCTCATATTTATTTTTTACGTCTCTTAAAGGTGGGGTAGGTAAGTTTGAGAAACCGGCTCGAGATACACTTTTTGTTACATTCCATGGAATGCTCTCAACATCCCGATAGCAATGAATATCTTAAGTGCTTTGACAACAAATCCATACAAAAATGTCATCTGTGGAAGCCGTAGTACTGTAAAAAGCACGACCACTCATTTTAGCCGACCTGGCTAAAATAACTGGATGGTTAGGGTTAGGGAAAAAAAGTAAATCAAAGAACTAGATTCCTATACCGGATCTCCTCTCTGGTAAACAAAAACACCCTGAAAACTCTGGCAGGAGCACTCATTCAAGGGTACTATGACTATGCTTGCACGTCATGGTACCATAGCACCTCCAAGGCGCTAAAAATAAAACTTCAAACATCGCAAAATAAATTGGTCAGACTACTGCTTGACCTTTCATCTAGAACCCACCTCACCTCTGCCCACTTTGACAACCTAGGATGGCTTAGAGTAGACGACAGAGTACAGCTACTTGCAATGGGCCTGGTCTACAAGATCCACTACACCTCTATGGTACCCATGTACATGTCAAAATTCTTCCCAAAGGTCAAGGAATACCATGATCATAACACCAGAGGGAGCTCCACAAATCATGTGAAACCCAGATTTGGCACAAAAAAGGGGCAATACACGTTTCGCAATTATGCCACATCAAGGTGGAACGCTCTTCCCACAACTGTAAAGGAAAGTAAAACTATACTTACCTTCAAAACCTCTCTTAAAGAGCACCTTCGGGGGAGAGCATTGCAAAACTGGCCTCGGTAATGGTACAAATCTCAACCTGTCGTTCAATGGACAGCTTTCCCCCCCCCATCTATGTATATACTCGCATTTTAGACTCTGTTACTAACTGTATATCTGTAGACTTGGTATGTCTTAAATGTCCGGTTAGGATGTATTAGAACTAGGGCCGGGACTTTAACGCGTTAATTAAGATTAATTAATTACACAAAAATTAACGCATTTTAATCGCACTTATTTTTGCACCGCGGAACGTTTCTCACTGGATGAGTTTCAGGCGTACCGATTATACTGGAGCACCAACTAACGTTCATGACAACAACAAACCACAGTGAACAACAGTGGGAAATGTTGTTTTAAAAAACGGACGGATGGAAGCGTCGATAAGAGCACGGTTGTGTGCAAATTATGCAAAAAGGAATTCGCATATCACCGCAGCACATCAAGCCTCAAATATCACCTCAATGCAAAAACATATAGCAGCTAGCGTGGACGTTAGCCTCTTTTATCGCGTTCACAACAAAAAGAGCCGGTACTAAAATTAGTTCATGAGAACCTTTTTACCCCCACGAAAGTCCCTGCTAGAGAGCAGAGAGCTGCTAGAGAGCAGGGACTTTCGTACGGCTCTCTTGTGAGAAAATAGCTATATTTCTGATTGGCTGGGCGGATTGCAAACCACGCCCCGTAAAACTCCCAAAAAGTTTGGTGAAGCCGCCATTTTATTATCCTCGCATTAGCATTATTAGCATTAGCATTATCCCAGCGCAGAAACGCAGAGAGACTAACTTGTGAAAACACAAAATAAAACATGGGAGCGGTGGAGATGAGGAGGTGTCGGCGTTCTGGCGATTTACTCGGAAGGCTTCAGTAGAAGCTGCTGGGACTCCCAGCAGCTTCTACTGAAGCCAGTCCCCAACTCCGGGGACTTCCGGCCGGGGACTTTGGGCGGCAGTATACGCCGTGAAGTGGTTTGCGGCCTGCCAGTAAATCCAAAGCAGAAGAAGAAGAAGTGACGTCAGCGGCTTCATTTGCCTAATCCTCCCCCAGGTTCAAAGAGTTCTCATGAACTAAGTTCTCATGAACCTTTGTGGGAAAAGTACTGCGGTGTGAATGCGCCTAATGGTATACTAAAATCCATGTGAAAAAATTGCTTCTCACTGTTCTCAGGTCAAATATTTATGTGATTAAAAATGCGATTAATTTCGATTAATTAATTACAAAGCCTCTAATTAATTAGATTAATTTTTTTAATCGAGTCCCGGCCCTAATTAGAACGAAATCTAAAATGAAAATTGTAAACAAGCAATCTGTATGTAAAAAAACCACCTGTATGTAAATTGTAAATAAGCCATCTGTATCTCAAATATGTCTTATATGTCTTAAATGACATGATGAATTGGAAATGGGGGACCCTGATGTAAACAAGACGAAAGTCTTTCTCTGGTCTGCATCCCCTTAACAATTGTATGTTTTGAGCTGTACTGTACTGTACCCAATATACAAGCTGTTAATAAACTTTTCAATCAATCAATCAATGGCCTACCTGCCTGTCAGCCTTCCATCTGTGCACAAACTTATCTCGTGCCCTCATTGGTCATGTGCGCGTTCGTGTGTGTTGGAGGAGGGGCTCTATAAGGAAGTGGCAGATTTTTTACGGCTGTGTATTTTCAAATTCTAGCGCACTCGAGCTGGTTTCTCCAACAATACCTACCCCACCTTTAAACCGTTATCCCTACTTTTTTCCCCTTCCATGTCCCATTGGGGCTCTGTAGAGATGCAACAGAGCAGACATAAGAAGTAGGTGAAAATGGAAAAATTGAAAGAAAAAGTACTTCAAAATTGAATTTCGGACAGTATTGGAGTAAATACTTCATTCAACAACTACTTCTGTTTTTATGCAGATGTGTGAGTGTGTGTGTGTTGCACCATAATGAGTATCACGTAAGGTATTGGTTTTAATTGTCTATACACAAATTGTAAAAGAAAAAAAAAGAGATATACCCAACCACCTCCTTCTGTGTCCTTATTAAAGAAATATAAAATATATAACCAAATGCAATAAAATGAAGTAAACAAACTGGACACTTAAAGATCCAAATACAGCATTGTATGTATGCAGTTCATATGAATCCCAGGGAGTGAAGAGTTAATATATTACATCAAGTAAAATCACTACTTGAAATGAGAAAATATCTATTTGTTTTTCTCCCTCAGTAATTTCATATTGATTACAAATAAAGCTATGGATGAAGCCCTACACTTTAAAAATGATGAAAAGTGGGAACAATGCATGGAAGTGTCTAACAGGTGGAAGGAACGACTCACCTCCAGGTATTACAGTACTGCTATTTAGAGAAAGAGCTGTAATGACAGCGTGTCACAAAATGGGCTCTAATGGTCGCTAAATTCAATCTCCTCCGTTTTAAATAACGTCTGATCACTCAGCTCAGAGCACTTTCACACAGCGGTAGAAGGATATTTACAGTCTCATCACAACGTACAAAGGATTACAAGTCAAAGTCCTCCATACTTAAAGCACTAAAGGTAAAAGCAGTCATTATTCAGAATGGCCCATTTCAGACTTTTTAAATTGTCTGATTGACATATAAGAATAGATTGTTTTATGTATTTACTTTAAAGTTTCACCTGGTAAAGGTGTTACTTATTATTGTAGGCATGGAGAGCTTGTGAATTTAACCTAGATATCAATAAAGGTCTACTTTTATCCATTGTATTACATCATTTATTTGTTAATTTGATATTGTTTTATTATCTGAATCAACCAAGTGCCTATGTGAATATGGGTATGGATTGGCATCAGGTTGGCATGTGAATATTTATAAAATGGTTGCTCGCGTTTTCAATACAGAATTGTTTTGAACACTTTTTACATTACATTTAGCTGAGACTTTTATCCAAAGCGACTAACAGTAAGATACAAACTTGAAGAAAACAGAATCATATAAGTACATCAGGTTTCATAGAGCCAAAACATTTCAAGTGCTACTCAACTCAACTTAAGAGGTGTGTGATTGTTTTTGAGCCTGTTTTATTTTTTCTTCTGCTGTATTCAAGTCTCTCTTAAAGAAAATATCTGGATCTTAATGATAACCTGATCAAAATAAAAGGTATTCTTTATTTTATTTAATTCTTTTGCAGCGATTTTGCTCAATGCTGATGACAAAGATGTCCCCCTGTTGACCTCCTGTACTACACCTAAACACTAGGGAGAGATAAGGAAAAAACACACTGGTTATGGATGCTTTGAGTAGAAAGATAGAGTAGACTTTATTTGATGGTGAAACCTAAATAAGATCTGCGATTACAAAACAGGTTCCCCACGCAGTTTTTTTTAACGTCACAGAGGTTGGAATGCTGTACTGACAGAAAGGCATCAGAAAAGACTGGACCTAAAAACTCAGAAGAAGTAAGAGAGCAGACACTCGGGGTTCAGCAGGAACACCGTTCAATTTAAAAAGAAGTCACAAATTGTTCCTATGATCTACGGCAGTCAGATTAAGTCCATGAACACATTCATCAAACTCCCGACGTCGACACTAAAAGCAAATGTGAGGTTATAAAGTCTGGAGATGCGGGGAGTGAACAGGCATTGATGGTAAAGATTACTCGGATTTTCTGGTGTCTCTTGATATCACTACTTCATAATAAGTTTGGATATAAAAACTCAGCCTCTTGTGCATTGTGTAAAATGCCAGATAAGTGGTAAGACAAGTGTAAGTCTTCTCGGCTTTGACAGATAACCATTTATGTTCCTAAGACTGCACTTTCCTAGACCACGGAAACAATATACTGTACAGAAAAATCTTAAATTGAGTGGCATTTCCCTTTAAGTAGCCTCCAATCTAACATAATACACACTCGACTAATATACACTCAAGCGCATCCTGCATCCCATCATAATTCATCTGCAAAATGAAACGGTAGAAAATATTTGCCTCGTCAATACTCTAGAAAAGATAGTACTGTAGGTCTCATATGTTTTTATTTCTTAATTAACTTGATTTAAATGAATACTTTTACTTTTTTGGAAATGCCCTTATTGGCTTTTTTTTTTGGCGAGAGTCAGATGAGAAGATCAATAAATCACGTCTGTACGATGAACTTGAAGGCAGTTAGCTTAGCATAGATATGGGAAACAGGTGAAAACTGCTAGCCTAGCCCTGTCTAAAAGTCAAAATCCACCTCATTACTCTAACAAATGAACATGTTTTATTTTTTATAAATAAACAGCTAGGCGTTAAAACGACAATTCAGAAATAGTCCTATACTGAACATTCCCTATAAACGTCAAATTGATGATTGATGCTAGGTCGGCATTTTTTAAGCTACAGGTAAAACGATGAAATACGCTCGAGGAAGTCCAGTTGGTAAAATATTAAAACGTGTTTGTAATACAGACTTGATTTGACATCTCTGGAACATTAAATATAAGATATTTTTTCTTTGGTCACAAGGATTGCGAGGTAAACTACCAGGAATGTGTGTTTGCGAGTAGGTCTGAATAAGGCTTTAAAAAGGGCTATGCTAGCTGTTTCCCTACATTTGCAGTCTATGCTAAGCTAACCATCTGCAGTTTCTTACACTATGAGAGTGGTATCAAACTTCTAAACTAACTCTCAAAATTAAAAAGCCAACAAGGCTTTTCCCCAAAAAGTTGAAACATTACTTTAAATGAAAAACATTTAACTCTTTGAATGTCCCGTCTCAATACTTTAGTGTGATTTTATAAATGCAGGTGTTGTGTGACATCTATTAGCTTCAACTAGCTAAACGAACAGTTACAAACACCCGAAACACAAAAATAATCTCACAAATATGACATCTACCCTAATTGAGAACAAGTTTTAATTTCAGTCTCAACTAGAGTCACTTACAGAGATATCAATCCATATATGGGATTATAATTCATCAGGATTTATCTTCTTTTTGGCCATGCACCTCCCCTTCTCTATCTCTAAAGTGAGATAACGGTCCTGTAGCTTCTTGTGGTAACTACACTTTTCAATACATCAATGGACACTCAATGTTTAATTATGGATCTGGTCCCATCTACCCCGAATACTCCCAAAGTCCGAGTTCCCTTCTTCCTTAAGGTTTGCACCCAAAGCGTTGGCAGCAACAAGGAAAAGCACATTAAAAAATAGACATCTTTAAATAGCTATTCAGCTTGTCTAAGTGCAGCACAATCCGAAACATTAAATTCAAGTCATCATTATTTTCTCCCCTCCCATGTATCATACAACGAATATAAACAAAAAAAAAATCATTTTCAGTTAAGAAACTAAATGTGAAAGGATAAATCTTTGATCAGACGAATAAACAAGATACTGCAGCCACACTGTAACATCCAAAAATAGTCTTAAGTTGAAATATATATTTTTTTTATGCCAAGGAAATGCTGGCGTTTCTAAGTCACTCTAAATTGATTTTAATATACTGTTGAGGTGTAATTTGTGTTTTTTTCTGTCTCCGTTAATCCTCTCCTGACAGTCCTGAACACGATGTCAAACCGTTAATAAAAAACTAACATCCGGTGTCATTTGGCACATGGGCTGCTCTCATTGGCCGCCACACTGTCGTCAGGATCTTTGTTTTCTGAGGTGACGGCAGCAGCCTCTGCGCTCTTGTCCTGGGTGTCATTATTATTACTATTGTTGTTGTTGTTGTTGTTGTTCTGGACACCCGGGAGCCCGTGGCTGTTGTTCTGGACGAGAGCGCTGCTGCTGAGCCTCAACTCGTCCAGCTTCTTCCACAGCTCGTCCCTCTCCTGCTCCTTCTTCTTCTCCCTGGAAACAGACAGAGAAGAAATAGACGTTCTTATTTCCATCATCACATCAATAGTTTCTCATGTTTTCCGATGCATCTAGTAGACTTGTATAAAGGTTGCAGCATCTTATTCAGACATGGCATCTCCCAGAAACTGCAGACCAGAGCATTGAATGGCTTTCACCACACAGCAAGCCTTGGTGGATGTAATGTTTGTATTAATTTTTTTTGTTAGGCTATTCAATCTATTTTTGTATAGTATCAGTATACAGCAGATATACAGAGGTAATGGAAACATGTAAAAGGGAGAATAGGACCTTTTTCTGAATGCTACGTTTATTTACTTATTTAATAATTCCTCGTATTTTATTTTATTATTGTGAATAATCTATTTGTTCTGATGACCTTTCCCTCTCTTCTTCATTTTATTATGACGAGCAGGAGACAACGTGTGACTTACTCATGGGGAATTTGAAGTTAAATCGAATTGATTGCAAAACCTAACTCCATCTCCGGTGTGGGAATATTTTGGATTTAAGCCAAATCAACAAGGTGAACCTACGGACTTGAATGAGCCGGGCGGGATATATATACAGTGAGGCAAAAAAGTATTTAGTCAGCCACCAATTGTGCAAGTTCTCCCACTTAAAAATATGAGAGAGGCCTGTAATTTTCATCCTAGGTATACCTCAACTATGAGAGACAAAATGAGAAGAAAAAAAAAAAAATCCAGAAAATTACATTGTCTGATTTTTAAAGAATTTATTTGCAAATTATGGTGGAAAATAAGTATTTGGTCAATAACAAAAGTTCAGCTCAATACTTTGTTATATACCCTTTGTTGGCAATGACAGAGGTCAAACATTTTCTGTAAGTCTTCACAAGGTTTTCACACACTGTTGCTGGTATTTTGGCCCATTCCTCCATGCAGATCTCCTCTAGAGCAGTGATGTTTTGGGGCTGTCGCTGGGCAACACGGACTTTCAACTAAATGAAATCCTTGCTTCCCTCACTTGCGTCGTTTCTCTGTGACTAGTCCCTCCCACAAGGGAAGCATGGAGGGACGCAAGGAAACCACGAGAAGCAGGGAAATGAGTTTTAAGAGCAATACGTCACGTGAAGCGACGTGAGTTTGTGGTGGCGCCGCACAGCTGTTCGTCTGACAGCAGTTCTGTCCCCGTTGTTTTCACAAACACCCCCGCTACACATTTACTGACAGAAACATTTGTATCATCTGTTGTAGACCCCAATAAATAAAATAAGAACTCATTCTCAAAAAAGATAAACGCCATTCTTAAAATGTATAAACGAACAATAGTTGGATTAATATTGATTAGAGTGCACAATAGAAATAAAATAATTGAGAAGAAAAAGAGATATGTTATCTATCAAAACCCAGTTAGATTAACATTCATTGGATTGCACACTCTGTTTGTTTGTGTGGATAAGTAGCACATTAACATTTTAAATAGCACTTAATGACTGACTGAATGGAAATGACAATAAATTAAAATGTAAAACGAAAAAAGCGATCATGAAAATGTTTCCAAAAAATGAATAAAATGATTTTTGACCACTTTGTTGTTCAGATATATCACATATTTGTAACTAAATGAAACATGAATTGAAACAAAACACAGTATAAACTGAGGAGTGACTCTCGTGAGTTTCATGTATTTTCTTCACTCCGATGGGAAACGGCTCTCATGTCAAGAAGCATCAGATCAGTGCATGCGCTGCATCGTCCAATCAGTAAGGGGGCGGAGCGAGTATCTGAGGATTTCATTGGAGGATGGTCTGGTGGCTCCTCGGTTATCGCTCCTCCATTATCGCAATGATCCTCAGGCAGAAATAAGAACCATGGGACGGTACTCAAGATGGCGCAGACAAATCAACTTCCGGTGAGACCGAGGAGCGAGGAAATGAAAATAGTCGACCTGAGACGGGGCCAGATCTGACCATGAACTGAGTTTGATCCTAAAATGGCAGGGAAGAAATGCACAGCTAAGCGAAAATAGGAAGACGAACATAGGACGTTTTTAGTAGAGTGGGAGAGTTCATGTTTTTTTATCGAACGCAATTGCAAGTCATTTAGCCTTATATGCCAGACAGCATTAACCCATTTCAAGGCTTCAAATCTTCAGCGCCATTTCACCTCACTCCATGCTAACATCAACCAGGACTCCCCAAAAGGTACGGAACTTCGCAAGCAGAAGATAAACACCTTGAAAAGTCAGGCAGAAAAGCAGACACACTTTTTCAAAAAAATAACGAAGCACTTTTAAAGTAAGACAAAAAAGTAAGATAAAAAACCTTTTCAATTTTGTTTACTGAGAGTTTGTGTGTGAGTGCACACAATGTTCATTGTTATGTTGTTAAGTTAACTGGCCTCTGAATACTGGTAGGAGAGGTTTGATTCAATTTCTGTCAATATTATGGTGTGTGACATTTACAATAAATCTGTCTGAGCAGAGCTATGTGTGTCAGGGTTCTTACGGTCATTAAAAACCTGGAAAAGTCATGGAAATTCAAAATGCTAATTCCAGGCCCTGGAAAAGTTATGGAAAACAATATTTTTCCAAAAGTTTTGGAAAAGTCATGGAAATGTAACTAAAGTTGCATCAAATATAATTTATATTTTATCTAATCGCCGAAATAGTAATACTATAATGATAATACATACTGTATCGTATAGTAATGAAACGTAAAATGGCATTTAACTGTTGCGGTATTTTGCTTATTTTCCTGTTCCATGTTAAAATAAACCATTTTCAGTGGTACCGTAATTGTTTTGGTAATGGAAAATTAGGTAAAGGTCATGGAGAAGTCATTGAAAATCATTGGTGAAAAAGTGTATGAACCCTGGTGTGTCTCTGTGGGGAGGGTCTTTGAGTGTGTGTGTGTGTGTGTGTGTGTGTGTGTGTGTGTGTGTGTGTGTGTGTGTGTGTGTGTGTGTGTGTGTGTGTGTGTGCATGTCAAGTTTTAGATTTTTATTTTATCTGTGTGAGAGAAAGGGGAGGAAGAAAGTAAAGGAGCACAGAGAAAGGCTGAGAACAAAAGAGAGAAGGAGGGTGGCGTGCACGTGCATCTGTGACTGTGTTTGATGTGGCTCTTTGCAGTAACATAGTAACATTTTTGGCTCTTAACCTCTGACTGGTTGGCCACCCCTGATCTAAATGCTCTCTAGCAAACTTCAGACGGGCCTGGACATGTACTGGCTTAAGCAGGGGGACACGTCTGGCACTGCAGGATTTGAGTCCCTGGCGGCGTAGTGTGTTACTGATGGTAGCCTTCGTTACTTTGGTCCCAGCTCTCTGCAGGTCATTGACTCGCTCCCCCCGTGTGGTTCTGGGATTTTTGCTCACCGTTCTTGTGATCATTTTGACCCCACGGGGTGAGATCTTGCGTGGAGCCCCAGATCGAGGGAGATTATCAGTGGTCTTGTATGTCTTCCATTTTCTAATAATTGCTCCCACAGTTGATTTCTTCACACCAAGCTGCTTACCTATTGCAGATTCAGTCTTCCCAGCCTGGTGCAGGTCTACAATTTTGTTTCTGGTGTCCTTTGACAGCTCTTTGGTCTTGGCCATAGTGGAGTTTGGAGTGTGACTGTTTGAGGTTGTGGACAGGTGTCTTTTATACTGATAACGAGTTCCAACAGGTGCCATTAATACAGTTAACAAGTGGAGGACAGAGGAGGCTCTTAAAGAAGAAGTTACAGGTCTGTGAGAGCCAGAAATCTTGTTTGTTTGTAGGTGACCAAATACTTATTTTACCGAGGAATTTACCAATTAATTCATTAAAAATCCTACAATGTGATTTCCTGGATTCTTTTCCCCCATTCTGTCTCTCATAGTTGAAGTATACCTAGGTTGAAAATTACAGGCCTCTCTCATCTTTTTAAGTGGGAGAACTTGCACAATTGGTGGCTGACTAAATACTTTTTTGCCCCACTGTATGTATATATATATATATATTAGTGCTGTCAAAATTATCGCGTTAACGGCGGTAATTAATTTTTTGAATTAATTGCGTTAAAATATTTAACGCATTTAACGCATGTGCAGAATGGCCCACCCCATACGTGCCACCAGTGGCAGCGCCAGGGTATGGCTGGGGTAGGCTACACCCATACCAAGAAATGGCTTAGCCCCACCATGACAAATGATGTTAAAGTAAGCAAAATAAAGTCTGCCAACTCGCGGAGTAAATTGCACAGACAGCAGTTAGTAAGATTGATTTCAGTAGCCACGGTTTTGAAAACTTTTGTCACGGAGTGATCGTCTTCTCAATAGAACATCTTTGATAACGGCGTGGTGTTGTTGCAGGAAGTCCCGACGGAGAATACTTTTGCTGTAGTACAGGGGTGCACATAACTGGTACGCAGGTTATGTGCGTAATCTGAAATGCGTACCGTCACTTGTGTCACAAAGCGCATTTGCGTACCGACGTACTTGTGAAGCTTTTCCAGAAGGCGGTTAGATCACCGGACGACAGAGTCGGTCTCCGTGTGCACAGACAGGGCTGCTGTTAACGTCGGTCTGTACAACGGAATTGTGCCAAAACTACGCCAACCGGCCGCGGAGGGAGACTCCCCCCCCCCTTCACTGGAGAACTGCGCTAAAACAGCTGATCACAACGTTCACACTCTGTGGTCACGAAGTACTGCACGAGCCGCCGCCCCCCCCGTCGACTTTCCTGAAGTACTCCCCCGTTGATAGAAATCAACACGTAATGAATTAAGACCCCACGGTTTGATGATTGATAGGTGTGTGGGTTGTCTTTCATTTTGACACGCAGAAAATGTTATAATAAACATAGATACTGTATGTTAAATGGATATATCCGCCTTCTTTCCATTCCCACAACAATATACATAAATAAATGGCATATTTTGGAAAATAGTTCGAATGGTGATTAATCATGATTAATTCATTTTTAAACTGTGATTAATCTGATTACAATTTTTAATTTTAGTCGATTAAAATATTTAATCGCATGATTGTCCATAGTTAATCATTTTTGATCTGTTTAAAATGTACCTTAGAGGAATATTTTTCAAGTTTGTAATACTCTTATCAACATATGAGTGGACAAATATGCTTTATGCTAATGTTTATTATCATTTGAACAATGACAAATATTCTCATGAATATATTAAACACAACAACTTCTGAACATTACAAATATTCGCCTCAATTCAACCTGGAACCTAATACAATAAAAATGGTGTGTGTGTGTGTGTGTGTGTGTGTGTGTGTGTGTGTGTGTGTGTGTGTGTGTGTGTGTGTGTGTGTGTGTGTGTGTGTGTGTGTGTGTGTGTGTGATGGATCGTTGGAGCTATGTGCAGCTCAAGGCATATGCTCGAACGGGAGCTGCCTGGACGCTGCAATCATGTTGCACTGAGTGTGCTGACTTCTCGTACAATGTCCCACTGTCTGGCTGTTTGCATAAAGTCAAGTGCTCGGCGCAGTTGTCGGCGAAATGTCGCTCCTCTGTTTTCATTTAAGCAGCTCCTTATATCTGTTAGCGCAGCTAGCTAGCACCAGATGCTAACAACAATGCACGTAAGGTCTCTCTCTCTCGCTCGCTCGGGCCACACATACACACACCCTCCCGGTCCTCCCAACAGCCAGTCGGTGCCTGCCGGTGAGCGTGGAAGTGTGGTCTGCCACAAACGAGCAGCAGGAGCGGGGCTGTCAGCATCAGCTTGTAGATGGTATTTTAAACTCGATGCGCTCTGAAACTACGGGGCGGCCGAGGAAAAAAAATACACATGCGTTAATCGCGTTAAAATAATTAGTGGCGTTAATTTTTTCTTGCGTTAACGGGTTATTAACGCGTTCACTTGACAGCCCTAATATATATATATATATTTATTTGTATAGAGAGAAAGAGAGAGAGAGCTCTGTTTTCCAGCCTGAGTATTTTAATTAATTGTTTTGGTTGTGTGTGATTTAATTAATTTATTATAATTCAATTTATTTGTTTATTTATTATATATAATATATATTTGAAAATTATTTCACATTTCATTTGTAATGTTGAATGTTCAATACAAAAGTTCTGTTTGAATGGATGTACTTTAATTATTATTATATATTATCATTATGTCAGTGGTCTAAAATGGTCTTACAATATTATCGTTTATCGCAATAATTTCTGGGAAAATGTATCGTCCAACAACATTAATTATCGTGACAGGCCTACATGTGGATGTACTTTGGTATAGTTCTGTTTGTAAAAGGGTCAATATGAAGGGAAGTATTGACTGATGGATAGATTTCAATATGTGGGGTGATGTATAGGCAGGGCTGCACATAACTGGTGCGCAGGTGCGCCCCCCGCAAAAAAAGGCGCATTTGCGCACCAACATTGAGCGAGAGAGAAAGAGCGAGCGCGCGAGAGAGAGCGAGAAAGAGCAAGCGAGCGCGAGAGCGAGAGCGAGAGCGAGAGCGAGAGCGAGAGCGAGAGAGAGAGAGAGAGAGAGAGAGAGAGAACTGGTAAGATAGCACACATAGACTTTACTTGGGCGGGCCACCCAGGAATATTAACGGCCGCCAAAGTATAATTCGCGAGCTATTGTTTTAATCCCTCCGCGAGCACCACGGCATCTGCGATCCCTCGCTCTACCCCTCGCTATCGCGTGAAGGGTCTGCTTTATGCGCTCCGCACAGTAACCCTGCTGCGTGCTCACTAGCGCACCTCCCCCCCGTTCATAAAGTCAAGTACCCCTCAAAAGGTCCGGTTTATTTCATTTTAAGGATGCGCACCAAGCAACATCTCCAGGTACTCCTTTGAGAACCAGGGCAAAAAAGTTATGTGCACCCCTGTGTATAGGTATCATGAAGTCAGTACTTTTAATTTATATTTCAAATTGCTGATCAATGTCATTTTCATTGTTTAAATAATGAAAAAATATATAAGAAATTAGAAACTGTAGGATGGATATGTGCCTTTATGTTTCAATAAAAATACAGAGTCATTGTGCAAAAGACAGAAGTAAAGTAAACATGTAGACGCAGGCACACGTGAGAGTGGCTTCAAATCAGGATTAAGGAAGATCAGATTCTATGGGATGTGCTGGGTGAAGAGAAAATCTATGAAAAACTTGGCGCCTACTGCAAACATAAGCCCTCTGCTTATAAACCTCAGGGAGAAAATGTGGAGCGTGTCTCAGGTTGAAATAATCGGAATCATGGAACAAAACTCAAAAGTATTAGACATGATTTACAAAAGTTCCATGAATCAATTCCCCTGTCGAAGCAAAGCTAACATTTGGTTTTCAAGATCAGCTAAGACGATTAAACTGCCTAAACCAGCAGTACTTTCCTAAGATGCTGCACTAACTAACTGACTTGTTTTGTGACATAAGGGACAATTCAGTGAAATGGGCCGCCCCAGGTGTCGTACGAGATAAAAGTCAATCTAATGAACGGTCTGTAGATGTGTTCCTCACCGCTGCCGGTCTGCTTTATAGGAGGAGGTCAGCTCGTCAAACAGCGTGCAGTTCATCTCCATCAGCGTCTTCAGCACGTTGTACACCAGAGCTACGATTGTCCTGCAAAACAGCACAAACGCTCCGTGAGAAACATGACTGTGGACGTCGAACTGCTAAGAAAATTTAACTTTTTTTTAATGTAATAATCAACATTATCATCAGAATAGTCACACATTTAAAGAAAACCTCCAATATATTAACGTGGCTGCATTCAATCTCAGGAGAAAGGTTTATTAAACTAACATTTAACAAGGTTTGTGAACAACAACTGTTGCGTGATTCTATTTTAACTCCTAAAATTGCAATTTTGTGATTTATTTGTTTAGCTCCCAAGGTGCACATGAGGACACTCTTTTCAGAAGTGGTAAATGAAACAAATTGCACAATTAAATACTTAATAAGATCACAAATTGTATACAAATATCACATATATTATTTTTAAGTTTGTATTTTTAAGTTAAATATACTCTTTTACTTTATCTATTTTATTTTTACATTCGATTACAAACATGCAACCTTACTGTTCACACATTTCTTTTTTTCCTTGTAGATTTTTACTTAATAATTGTACTTTTTTAGCGTTGGTTTTGTAAATGTCTGTAAAATAAGAGCATCGAGTTGGAATTACTTTCAGGACCGAGCAAGTTGTTAAGTATAAGTTTAAGTAAGTATGCCTCAGATAGGGCAGGATGTGTATATCCCGATGTTACCATGGTAAACCAATTAGCATGTGTTAATGGAAGGATAAGTAGTTCACAGCTAGAGAGAAAGAGCACTCACGGGTTCCAGTGCTCTTTGGAGATTCTGTACAGGCTACCGAACATGATGGGAAGAACTTTGTCGATGTTCTCCTCGATGAGGCTGAGGATGTACTCGTTGTTCCAGAAGTACAGCGCCCGCTCCGCTACCTGCACAAAGCAAAAGAGTTTAAAAAGACTTAAACTGAGGGGTCGTACAGCTTCTTAAGAGTGATATTCGAGCACTTCAAAGGCACTTATACCCTAAAGACTCTTCAAGCATTTATCTTCACAACTATTTGTTATTATAGTTGTAATTGCAAAATATAAAGTTTATGAAATCCATTAAGCAATCAACATATTTTACAAATATTACTTAGTTTTAATCTGGATGATTTAATGCTGATCTTGCACTATGTCTCGTCAGCGATAATGAATTAATATATTATGGGATTGTTTCATCTCAAATACTAAAATATTTTTCGGTTTATACAACTGTTATACAACTGTTTAGATGAAAGAGCCACTATGTTGACAATCAAGTGTTTTATTCAATGTTAAGCAAACTCCTAAGCTGGAAAGCATAGCGATTACATTTAACTTTTCAAACTCTCAAAAGTTTTCTTTAATATGATGGCAATTCCACGCCCGAGTCACTCGAAGATGAACTGAAACGATCTCAGACTTTCTGATCAATTTGGAGGATGCAGTTTGGGTCCATTAAAGGGGCCCATTATGATCATTTCAGGTGTGGGAGAGAAACTCTTTGGGACTTTTAACTTTTGCACAAAAACCTAAATAACACACTACAGGAAAGGGAACACAACAAAAAGCAGAATAATAATAAAAAGGTTCTGAATAATTCTGAATTGTTTATTTCTGCTGTTTTACGCTTCTAGCCAAGAAAATAAAAGTGGTGTTTCTTTTACTTTAGAATTTATAGTTACCTTTTAATAATTTGTGTAAATACTACACCATTTCGAAAAGGTTTATAACAATTTAAAATTCCAGCATTGTGACAACACAGGATGCAGGGATCCTGAAGTCAAATGTAAAACCTTTTAAGACCTTTTTTAAGACCCTTTCCATACATTTTAAGACCTCATCGCCACTTAGAGTTTTAACCGGTTACATTGGCGACACACTCTACCTCACATTGACTATATGCAGTATTGATTGTCCTTCCTCCTTATCTTCCAACCATTTGGACGCAGACTTGCATTTCCCCATAACGATGTTGTTTAACAACCGGCGTAAACGGACCTTCGCGCGCTATCAAGCAGTGAGCGTGCGATGTCCTGTTCAGATGACCTCAACTCCAACGGGATGCCATAAATAAACTTCACAGAATCACACTACACACCTACGCAATGATTACATTCAGGCAGACTGTAGAATACAACCTCTTTGGACAATTCATAGACTTATTGAAAACAAGCTACAAAATGTAATACCTTGGAAAAAGCTGTGTAATACTTTTTAATAGCCTTCATTTTTGCTAAATTGATTTATCAACTTTAATACTTTTTAGGGCAACCTGCAACACTACTCAGTACATTAGACAAAGGTTGTAGAGTGATTCAAAGACTTTTAAACAAACTGTAGCTAGGTTTCGGTTTGTAAAATCGGCGTACCTGAAAGTGTGGGTTGGCCACACATTTAGAGATCTGTTTGAATAACGGCTCCTGGATTTTCTTGAATTGCGTCGGCTCAATGACATCCAGAATCTCCTCGATCTCACCCAGGAACATCACCTATTAAGAAACGAGAAGCGGGACATTAGGCTATATAAAGATCGGGTTTAAAACTATGATAAGTGTGAGTTAATGTGTGCAGAATACCTCTTTCTGGCTGCAGGTCTTAGGCCAAAACTTCAGCAGCCCGCGGATCACCTGAGAGGAGACAGCAGGACATTTTGTGAGAACTTCTCCCCGATTTAAAAATAAAACAACCTCGCACAGTCTGTTTGAGTGGGCTGTTGCTGGCACCCATTACACATCTCTCTGCAGTGTAGACACATTTAGTACTCGGGGCTTTGTGCTTTGTGCTTTGAGTGGGAGGAATGCTAAAAACAAGTACCGGTTCAGTGAGTGTAGGATCTTTCTCCAGGAACTGGACCACACAGTAGGCCAGCTGAGGGACACACGAGAAAAAGAGTAAAAGTACAAACTGTTCACAAAACTGGCATCAGAGAAACACTGTACAGAACATCCTCTGGAAATGATATTGAGAGTGAAAACCTATGATGCATGTAATTATTATTTTACATTCCCATAGTGCTGACTTTTAAGAAATTAAAAATACAGTTAATCACAGTATTGATAATTGAACCAGTGCATTTTCACTTCCAAGCCACCAGGAGATGCTATAGTACAAATATTCATCATGACGGTGCTTCATTTCTGCAGAGACAACCCGTTAACACTAGCTGTACAATATACATATAATTAGCTTATGTGCAGCTAAAACGAATGAGAGTTATATCAAAAATGATATAATGATTATTAAAAGAGAGTTTCTCCTACCTGCGCATGGAACAGGGCCAGAGCTTTAGCCGTGTGTAACGGGATGAGCACCTTCATCAGGAACTGCTTGTGCTCGGCCTTCAGAGGCAACGCAAACCCGTTGATGATACTACAAACAGAAGCACAGCATTAGATTACTGAGCATGAAGACAAACACAAAACACAACCTAGACTCCCTGCTGTGACAGAATGAAGACCACAGTTCGGTCATTCGTTTTTTAAATCCACATTTTTCTTCAAGTTTTTTTTCTAACATGGCAGCGTTACCAAACGTATACACTGTCAGAGTACTCAACAGGGTTCATACACTTTTTCACCAATGATTTTCAATGACTTCTCCATGACCTTTACCTAATTTTCCATGACCAAAACAATGACTCTTTCTCAGCGGTACCACTGAAAATGGTTTCTTTTAACATGGAACAGGAAAATAAGGTCTGCATCTGAAACATGTTGTGCCTATCTAAAACAAATCAAAGAGTAGGATTACTAGCTTCTACACGCTAAAGCAACTCAAATCTCTCACCAGCAAAATACCTCGTCAGTTAAAAGCCATTTTACGTTTCATTACTATACGATACAGTATGTATTATCATTATAGCATTACTATTTCGGCGATTAGATAAAATATAAATTATATTTGATGCAACTTTAGTTACATTTCCATGACTTTTCCAGGTTTTTAATGTCCGTAAGAACCCTGACTCAAGTTTATCTTTTTCAAATACATCCAATCACTCACAACCAAATGTCTTTACTATTTGTTGCTTTGTGCAGTGTTATGCGTTCTGATTTCATCAAGATATTTATGTTCTCTCATTTATGCCTTTTTTTATTTTCTTTGTAAATCACTTTGGGTTCTGTTTTTATTCATCTCAATGTGCTTTTTAAATAACATTGACTCGACTACTGAATGTGCAATGAATATTCGTGGGTATTAATGAAGGGACATTATTACAAACCTTCCCAGGATTTCTAGCAGCTCAGCAACTCCGTTGAAGTGCTCGGTTTCATAGATGAATCTGCACGCAAATAATGAAAAAACACATGAACCAAACAGGAGACTCAGGCTGCTCCAAATTTCAAATAATTATTACAACAAAACTTTGACATCAAACCATCATAAATCATTAAGTTTAATATGATTTGCGCCTAAAAAGAAGCTGTGAAACTAACTGCAGTTGGGCTTCAATGAAAGTAGAGCTGACAGAAAACAGTTTGATGTTCTGAATAAAAGCCTATAACCGCATTATTTGATAACAAGTCCAATTTAAATATCTGACAGAGACGGACTTGGAACATAGACGCATATTTAGCGGCAGAGCTTTCATCGACTGCTCGTGGTTCGTCTCTCCTGTTTGCTAACGTCGCGCTCTCTACGTTCAGACAGAGCCTGGCAACTGTGGCACTATTTTTGTTCTCCGTGGCAGATGGTCAAAGTGGGTGCTCCCGTTTTGCCACCTTGCCTGTTGGAAACGACATCAAGTGCCCCCCCCCCCGTTTCAAT
Source organism: Gymnodraco acuticeps (assembly GCF_902827175.1). Taxonomy (NCBI): domain Eukaryota; kingdom Metazoa; phylum Chordata; class Actinopteri; order Perciformes; family Bathydraconidae; genus Gymnodraco; species Gymnodraco acuticeps. The sequence continues at coordinate 223,882 of NW_022991296.1, read as the reverse complement.
CATGTAAAGCCCATTGTCACGCAGCAACAGGAGCCGTAAAGAATCAACACACAGCTGCTCAGTGATCACGTTTATACAGCAGGAGGTGTCTGTTGCTACCAAATATAACATGTGATAAACGAATAAGGTTCATTTAGCTTTACCAGGTTTGTCAGGTGACCAAGCTTTAACTCGTTAGATTAAATGCAAACTAAACTTTTTTCTAAAGTAAGTCACTGCGTATATACATCCAACTTGTTTCGCATCATTAAAACGTAAAATTCCAAAGTGATTAACATAATATTTTGTTTGTTTATACACGCGCTGATGGACACAATTTACTGCTGAGTATAAGCCGTTAACATAAAGGAGATCTCATTTCAGTAGAGTTGGGAAAGGGGAGATACACATGGCGTTTTTGTTTACAATAAAAACATGTTTTGGGGGAGGTGACATGAGATATGATAGAGGCAAGGACAAAATACACTGCGGCAAAAAAACAGCCACCCATATTCTTTTTGATGTTGAATCCCCACACCAGAGATTGCTAAGTTACTTCAAAACACTGTCCTACATCCAGCCTCAAACGCAAACAAAATGTTTTTTCGCCCCACAAATAGCTTCACCTTAAAGAAATGAAAAACTACGCCTAAGGCAAAATGTTGGATATGAATTAAACAGATAAGTATGGGGGGAAAAAACAATAGACTGGGGTCTCTACACTCTTTCAAGGGCTCTTTATGGTCTACTGGAGAAAGGCTGCTGCGTCAAGTGCGACACCTAGTGGTTAAATTCAGTATAGCAGTCTAAACTGGGATTTGGCTTCCTGTCAAAACTGGTAACGACATTTTATAATACCTACCATCCCCAACTGAGACAATTGTGAAATGAAAACGTAAAAGACCTCCTCAACATGCCAGCGCTGTGTGACAATCCGTCTCCTTTGTCTTTTGAAGTCTTAACTCACCGCAAGAAAATGTTGTTGATCTGCTTCCTAATGAAGGCCCGCAGTCCGAGGAACTTTCCATAGATCCGATGCAGGATGGTCTTCAGGAAGTCCCTCTCCCTCGGGTCCTCGCTGTCGAACAGCTCCAGCAGCTGCAGGGACAAACACACACAAACACACACACACACACACACACACACACACACACACACACACACACACACACACACACACATACATCCTCAGTATTCAGTCCTGATTTAAGGGGAATGGGATGTCTTTGTTAAGTCTCCACCCTGCTTAATGTTTAGTCAGCACTTTGATACGCATTTAACTGAGGGGGAATACAATTTATATAGTTTAGCTTTGTACCATTTTTAATTCCTTGAATACACATTTATTGTTAGTAGAAAAAGGTTGTGACAGATTGGGTAAAGATTTGTGAAATGTTTAGTTTTCTGACTTCATGGCGTTCTTCTCTAATGAATTACTGTGCGGTAAAATCATGATGATCGATCATCACCTTCTGAGCTGTAACAGCGTCTGACGCACCTCGTCTGGTTTGGCCTTTGCCATGTGATGTACTGTGCCATTAATCAGCCTTCACCGGGGGCTACCCTGATATTGAAACACTACTGGGTGCTGTAATTACTTATTGCAAATGAGTTTCCTCCACCTCTAGGCGATCAGAAAGGAGGACCAGCGTACTACGAAGGCTTTCTCTACCGAGCTCAAAACATTCATTGTGCAAGGCAGTCATTTCTTCAAATAAGTGTGAAGAATCAATCCATATCCTACCAGCTAGAAGCACCTTATATAACGAGTACACAGCATGTGTGTCTGAACGCTCGGCATTGTAAATACATTTGATATCTCTGGCACATAAGAGCTATTTCCAGCAACATGATGATGACTCATGATTACAATACTGTCGAGGGCAGCCAAGCCAACCGCAACCAACTTTAAAGGGAATGTTTTCAGGCTCGAATCGGCCTCACAGTACCATACTTATTTTCTACAGGCATGCCATCAGCACCTTGGTGACAGGCCTGACAGTCTATATATAAACCTGCCTTAACCAGGAGAAAGGTTTTCACCATGCACACATGCTCTTCTTCTGCTCTGCATATTCATTCAAACCCTGGGAGATAAATATTGCGACATGTAAATACTTGGCAAGTTGTAAGCTTCACCTTACATACATGGGAGAGTGCTAAATGTTAGTTCGATCTAGAGCTAAAAGGCGCATTCACACCGCAGTACTTTTCCCACAAAGGTTCATGAGAACTTAGTTCATGAGAACTCTTTAGTTCTCATGAACTAAGTACAGATCGCGTTCACACCAGAATAAGTCCCTGGGGGAGGATTAGGCAAATGAAGCCGCTGACGTCACTTCTTCTTCTTCTGCTTTGGATTTACTGGCAGGCCGCAAACCACTTCACGGCGTATACTGCCGCCCAAAGTCCCCGGCCGGAAGTCCCCGGAGTTGGGGACTGGCTTCAGTAGAAGCTGCTGGGAGTCCCAGCAGCCTTCCGAGTAAATCGCCAGAACGCCGACACCTCCTCATCTCCACCGCTCCCATGTTTTATTTTGTGTTGCCATAAGTTAGTCTCTCTGCGTTTCTGCGCTGGGATAATGCTAATGCTAATAATGCTAATGCGAGGATAATAAAATGGCGGCTTCACCAAACTTTTTGGGAGTTTTACGGGGCGTGGTTTGCAATCCGCCCAGCCAATCAGAAATATAGCTCTTTCTCACAAGAGAGCCGTACGAAAGTCCCTGCTCTCTAGCAGCTCTCTGCTCTCTAGCAGGGACTTTCGTGGGGGTAAAAAGGTTCTCATGAACTAATTTTAGTACCGGCTCTTTTTGGTGTGAACGCGACAAAAGAGTTCTCATGAACTAAATTCTCATGAACCTTTGTGGGAAAAGTACTGCGGTGTGAATGCGCCTTATGGTGTGAACGCAACATTTCGGAACTATATCGGAACTAAAGTGGGAAAAGTACTGCGGTGTGAACGCGCCTAAAGTGATATAAGCGTGTTGCAGATACACATCGGAATCAGCATATATGTTAGCGGATAAATGACAAGAAGTTGAGGTGTTTTTATCTGTAGTTTTTCATTTGCAGAGGTGGAACAAGTACTCAGATTTTGTACTTAAATAAAAGTCCTGCAATCAAAATCTTACTCAAGTAAAAGTACAAAAGCATCAGCAGTAAAAAAAGGTAGTGGAGCAGAAGTCCACAAATTACCTCTGAATTATAATGGGGAAGAAGTACATCAAAATGTTACAGTACTTGAGTAAATCTCCTTTCTGACACCACTGAGTAGTCGTTTTATTGTTTATTTGTCCAACTGTAAAATATAAGAAAACATTAACTTATTTGAAACAGATAGTTGTTTAAATAGAGATCATTTTCTGTACATGATTCCCTGCATATTTTTCAAAGCAAGGTCTACACCAAATGTTTGTTTAGGTGAAATTGACATCCTTGCTGACCAGACATAACAGACGACGTTGATCAATAAGTCCGTGATGGGCCCCGACTTAATTGTGTAACGAAAGCTGCCACAGTATAATGCTGTGTGTGCCTGAGGTGACGTCAATATTCAATCACAGTAGTGCACACTGGGATTTGAGTTTTCTCTGGAGCCTGAATCAGAACATGTCCCAAAATAACCCAAAAAACAGATCATTACTCCGCTGCGTGTTATGTCCATCTGTAGCCAGACACTGTGCACAATCAGAGAGGGAACTTGCCAATATAGAAATATTCAGAAGAGAACAAATCATTATAATTCTCCTCCATGGTTTTAATAAGAAGATCCTGAAAATCATACGTGGTAAAGTCCATCTCAGCTTATTTCATAGTTATGATAGAAAGAGTAGCTACTGTGAGAATAAACTGGTCATTATCAACATTTAAACGAGTAATTCTCAGAGTAAAAGCCTCTCTCTTTACTAAAGAAGATTGAGTCAAACAGACAGCACTCATGCGACAACAGCAACAAAAACAGTTATAATAATACTCTGGATTATAACATCTTTTAAGCAAACAGCAGTTTTCCATTTCCGTACAAAATCTCAGGCTGTATCTGACGCTTGCTGGACAATGTCACATTTAAGCCTGTGCTGCATCAAGCTGGTTTCTAACATGATTTTGTGCCACTAGATTCAACGTAAAATAACTTTATGAGACTAAAATCGATTAAGAAATTGACCGTATTATGATTTCACTTTATTTTGTGATTAAATGGTCTTACAGCAATATCAAATGCTTGCTTCAAATGTGTACCTGACTGCTTTATCTACTCTGTAGTGTGGATACAGCAGGACAGAGTTGGACACCGAGTCCAGAAACAGTAGTGTTGAGCCAGGAAATTGAATTATGTTGGATTAATGCTCTTAGAAATGTTAATGTCTAACAGAAGCAGTGAGTGCTTTCAAAAAGAATACACTGAGGAAATCAATAACAAAGACAAAATGTTCTGAATCAGGTTTGGATTTAAAATGATGTTCATGTTTTTGAAAAGGTAATAGAACGGTTTCAAGAACATTTAAGGGTTTTTGAATAATAAAAAAAAAGCCATTTCACATCATGTTGAAACTTTATATAACTATAAATAAAGCCCAAAATGCTTAATGACAGAACTTCCTTCAGCAAATGTAACCATTATATATTATATCACAGCCTTTGTCTAAATATTCAATTCTTCTGGCAGTGTTTTTCCTGTGAGATTATATTATGTAAATCAACAGAGTATATTTACTTTCATTCAAATATATTTTTTTCCACAAAAGAAAAGTAATGACAAAGTTCTTATTTTTCAGAAAGGAGCTTAAACTGAAGAAAGCCCCCTGTGAGTCATTTCACTTTTTTTTCTTCCTGAAAACAACAAAACATCCTAAAATACTCCCTGACCACATGATCAGCTCTGAGCTCCACATATGGTTGTTTTCCCATGTTGAAGGTTGTCTCCTGCAGCAGCTGCGCTCCATGATGCAGCGGTTCAGGGGCAGTGCTAGTTTTAAAGCTGTATACCCAGGGACCAACATATGCCGTTAACTACTGAGAACGCTAGAAAAGCAGCGATTCGGTTTCTAAGAGGATAGGACACTGACACAATCATGCATAACGTTATTTTCCACTTCAGGATGTTCTGGGACAAGTGCCATGATTACACTAAACAGGTACACAGCTTCACAAAGCTCTGGCTGAATCAGAGTTGACATCAAAACATTTTTTTCACACCGAGCTGCTGAGCTGCGTGTTTGTATTACTCCACATCCATTTCTACAGGGAGGAGGGCTACAAGACATTCACCTGAAGACGTACATTCAGAAATGTCAAATAACAATAAAGTGCTCAAGGGGTTTGTCTAAGGTTAGGATGTATTTGAGGTGTGAAGTGCATTAGGAAACAGGCTTTACAGTATGTATGGTACACCCACGTGACTGCTGACCCGTTACCTCATCTCACTGCACATTAAAATGTTCTTCTTAAACAAAACGCTGAACCTTCTGGCTCCAACATGAATTTATATTACGAATCTGCGGTACATTTTGGAATAGGGAACAAATACAGAAATGTTTACCATTAATTTTGTTGAAAAAAGAACGTGTTTTATAGGTTTTTGGCTTTCTTTTTTTTAATCCGGGTTGCTGTAGAAAGGACTCGGCTTGTGTACATGGGGCTAATGTGGCGGCCCTAAAGCTGCAACATTCAACCTAAATGGCACAGTCATAGTTTAAAAAGTACATAAAGTTTCTTTCCTTTTGTATCAAGCAGCAAAAAGATTGTTGGAGTACATTAGAGGATACCACACCTCCTGCAAAGGGACTATTGCACATGCCTACATCACCTAGTCAAAGCTAGAGTGCCAATATGTTTGTGAACGTCTCACATAGGGATACTCGAAGAGCTGCTCCTACACTCTGTGTTATGAAAAGTGAACCACGGCTGTCTACCCTGCGCCACCCAAACCTCCATCTCCTTTCACTTTGCTCCGAACACAGTCCTCCTTTTCTCAACCTGAAGAGTAAACATAAGGCGGCTATTTAAAGCTCCCCCACGACACACTCACATCATGGAAAGTCGGTCCAGGCACCTCGGATGTGGCCCCGGCCAACATTCCTGGCCCTGTGGCCCCCGTTAGCTCTGCGGCTTCACATGAGAAGTGAAGCATTCCTGCAGTAAGTGGGTACTGAGCGGGGAGGATGTAGCTGAGCTAGTTTATTAATGTCTGACTCATCAAACAATCATACTGCAGGGTCCCAAAACACATTGCAACATGCTGCTGAATGCTCTAACTCACCACATTAGGAATTCTAGGCATTTGAACAGCCATCTGAACAGCCTGTGTGAGCTGTGAAGCGCTGCAGTGATTCATCGATCAGTCATTTCCCCAAAACAAAATGCCAAAAACGCAAAGGTCGCTTATGTAAAATATTTTTGGGGTATTCCTATTCGTCTTTTATAGTCAAAATGTGACTTTTGAAAACTAATATACAGACAATTGCAATTACTTATATAATCTGTAGATTTAGAGATATGGAAATAATCAATAGATCTAGCCGTAAAGCTGTCACATCACTGTCAGATCAACAGGTAGCTAGTACTCTCCTCTAAAGTTATAATTATGAAATGATATCTTGTTTTTTTAGGTCTTACGGCTGCAATTGAGCTTTAGCTTCCTACTTACAAACCCACCTGCACTGATGCATGTGCAATTACAAAACCCATTGCTACCACGAATGCTTTGTCTCTTTGTAATAAAGCAGGTTAACTTTGAACTTCCATATGATCACGTAAATGTTTTTTGTATTCGTGACACCTACCTGCAAAACAAATTTCTGATCAATGTGGCGCTTTGCGATGCTGGGCTGGAAGTCTGGATTCTCTAAGAAGCGTAGGAGAAACTCATAGACCAGCTGAAAGATAAGAGAAAGAACACTTTAAAAATAGAAAGACATTGCACCTTGTAAATGTAAACACCACACTGATCATTTAACAGGGAGACGAGGACGGTATAGAGTCCTTACCTGAACGTGAGGCCAGGAAGCCTCGAGAGTGGGCTCGTCCTCCTCCGGGTCAAAATCAGGGTTGTCACTTGGTGGTAGAGTGCGGAATATATTGGTACAGATCTGGAGGGAAAGAGGATACATAAAATCATTAGTAAAGTATCATAAAAACCGGAGAAAAGGATAAACATCCCAGGAGAGCATGGGAGGAGATTACAGCAGGAGAAATATGAATATAAGCGAGCCTTTACTTAAAAGTAGGGTAGGTACGAATGGAGAAACCAGCTCGAGTGCGCTAGAATTTGAAAGTACGCAGCCGGAAAAAATGTGCCCCTTCTTTCAGACTTCCTTACAGAGCCCCTCCTCCAACACACACGAACGCGCACATGACCAATGAGGGCACGAGATGGACAGGCAGGCTGACAGGCAGGTAGGCCATCCAGTTATTTTAGCCGGTCCGGCTCAGATGATTGGTCGTGCTTTTTACAGCGCCACGTGTATTTTTGTCAAAGCATTTAATGTATTCATTGCCATCGGGATGTTAAGAGCATTCCATGGAATATAACAAAAAGTGTTTCTGAAGTTAATTACTAGATGCTAAAAATCTGGCATAAAAAAAAAACCCGGCTTATGAAACAACTAGGTTTTTTATTTCTGTAACAGTTACTATGTCTGTGTTTCTTTTATGTGTGATAAATGTTGTGTTGGCTTCCTGCTCTGGTCATCACTTTCTTTAATGTGCTTTATCAATTAAATGTGACTTTTCTTAACCTATGTGAGCTTATGAAGTATATCAGTGGATGTTTAATTTGTTTTCAAGAGCTCAGTGCCCACATCAATAAACCACGTTGCTTGTAGCATTATTCAAAAATCTGCTATTTTAATTAACGGGCCGTTGCTCTTGCCGCAAATCTCCTCCTTGATTTGACTTAAATTACATATAGTAGGTCAAGTAGTGTGTATGAGAAGGACAGTGTTCTTTTGGCGTGACAAACCACACACTCCATTTGTTTACAGTTCATTTGTTTATACGCCAAACACCTCAAGGTTAAACAGAGTTATACCTGACGCAGGGAACCAAACAGAAACCTGGCGTAATTCACTTTTTATACAGCAGGCTAGTTTTCTTCTGTCATCAGAGGCTGCAACAGTTTGTACAAGATTAAATAAATATAGTGGGAGAGTATAAACTGTTCAACATACACTTTGGGAGGCGTGAACGGCAAGGTTTAATTGAACTGAGCCGCAGCAAATCGCAGGAGCTGGATAAAACCATTACAGATTCTGCATCTGCAGCAACCCCACATTACAATTCTGAGCCGAAGACAACCGCTGTAGACAGGTCACAGCCACCTCTATGCCACCTTGTTATTTTTAGCAAGAGTGAGTTTGAGAGTGACACACACAGCAGTTGGAAAAGCTGCCATTATGTGACTGGGTGCACACTCTAAGACAACATCAAATGACATATTGGCAGCTGGGAAATCAAAAATGACACTAATGGGAGGAAAAGGCGGCAAAGGGATTTCCAACCTGACAGTAGTCCAAAATCTGACATGCTGAAATAACCTGCAGAAAAACCTTGCAAGGAAGTATCATTTGTGAACCAGCGAGCCTTGGTGAAAACAGTGAGAACCCAATAATGTTCCTAGAAGCATCTGAAGACATCAGTGTTGGAATAATGCACTGAATAAGGGGAGTACTTGAGCACTATCATCAGTGCTGGGACATTCAGATGTCCTGGTTTGACCATTTACGCCTGATCTTATTATTTTCTGAAAGGATTTGTCCCCAGCTTGGTCTGGTGCTGTGCATCAAAATACACAGTCGCAGCATATTGATCTGTCTGGGTGCTAAAAGTGTTACCATCCATGCAAAAACAATAAATGCAAAATATGTTTACGATGCGTGGTGATTTAGAGGTGGAACGGCACATCAGCTTTTACGGCAAAAGGGGGTAACCAGCACGCATTGGGGAGCCATGATAAAGCGGTCCATTTTTGACGTCGTTCTCTGGTGCCATCACTTTGGGCTTTGGTTTCAATGTTTGGTTTCAAGAAGAAGAAACAAGCCATGTGACAAAGAAGAAGAAACCCATGTGGCAGCATGTCAAGGTATCCACGTCCTGCGCAACAGCAGACCGAGCGCGCCGCCACACGCTGGAGGCCATCAGTGAGGAACAGCACGAGCAGTGGACACCACCTCAAGATGGAGACGTCACGCTCGCCAGAGGTTACATTGTTTACACGGCTCCGGGACATCTGGGACCTTGTGCCACATAAGGACAGCGGCCAATTGTCCCGATTCCTGATGAGCTGTGTCTTGTGTATCTGGGTGCAGACAGTGCAGCACACACTCCAGTTACCTTCCAACGGCCGGGAGCACTGCACAAGGCGCGGTGGATGGCCAAGCTGCTCTACACTCTCAAGCTGGCCTTGATGGAGCAGCACATTGCGTTGCTTCCTCAGGGGACCATCACTACGTGGCAGCAGGTGCTGAAGATTCGGCGTTTGCCAACCTCATTTCGCAACGTGGTGGCTGACCTGCGACACGGCCGTAGATGCCGCATGGAATGACCTCACACTCTACCACCACCTGTACGCGTACAAGTCTGTTGAAAAAATAGCGGTATGCAACGTGTGTGAAGCAGAAATCCTGCAGCTCCACCCGCTGTGACGGACCGGTGAGCGGATCAAAAACACACACTAAGTTAGCTTAGCTATTTTATCTACCTCTGGAACAAGCTAAACTAGTTATAAATGTTTATTCTTGACTGTCGGGTCACTCATTACTGGATCAGTGAGCTGCGTGAGACGATACCCACGGGCTGAGAGAGGGAGAGAGGAAAAGAGAGCGCTTCCGCTCATCTCTCCCGTGTTATTATCTAAAGTTAATGTAAACTTGAATAATGTACTTCATTTGAATGCAATAATTATGTTAGTTGTTGTTTGTGGAAGCGCATCATGTATTGAAAAATTAATCTGAACTTTTCGATCCGTTATGATTATAAACTGAAGCAATATAAAAATGAGCCCCGAGTTTTAAACATCAGTTGTGATCGGCAATCGGCCCCAAAAACCCTGATCGGAGCATCCCTAGCTGCCAGTGAAGCATTCCAGATGGGTGCGGTGAATGTGCGTGCCATCAATGTTGTGAATGACTGTGCCGAGCGTGGCATCAAACTCACATCAGACTTTGTGGCAGCAGCCAGGAGCGAGGAGCACCTGCAGAATGTGCTGCAGGCAGTTGAGCATGACCGCTCTAAACAGCCAAATCTGCGCCACTGCAAGCGCAAGCTGGACCAGGACTCAATTTCAATGTTGTTCTTTTTGTACTTAAATAAATAAATGTTGTTCTCAAAAACTATTTCTTGCATTTTTAGAAATTGCCTAGGAAAACAGCAAATGTTCATATTTTTCTCATGCTGTGTTCCACCTCTAAATCTCAATGAATTTTCCCAAAACTTCGCACAAGTTGTTTTAATGTGTCTGAACAAAATGCAACCCCAGACAGTTTGATATGTTGAGATTACATGTTTGCATTGCAATTTGATGCACCCTAGCCCTTTCAAGGCTGAATGGGCAGTTCATTCAGAAGCCCTTCAGATCACCACTGTGGCACTGAGCTGATATTTTCTTGCTTGTGTCCTTCCTGTTATTTTACAGAAGTCCGACAGTGGAATTGCAGCTGTTTCTGAGCTGATGAAAACACCATCTGGCAACGACAATGTTAATCTCAACACAACTGTCAGTAAGTGTGTTTCTATAGTAACACACTGACACTGCCCGACTGTTACCGTGTTAGTGTGAAGGTAAAACATCACAAAAAAGGCACATAGGCAAGTGTTTAACTGCAGACAATGGTGAATGATGTCCTTAGAGTACGCTTGAGTACAAACTCACTAACATCCAGCATCTTATCCGACCTTCAACCGGCAGAAACACAACCCGTTGACGTCTGCTTGCTTTATTAACAGAGTAACTCACTCTGTAGAGTTTCTAGGGTTGCTTACTGCTAATGTGTTTTTTTCAACAACTCTGCACATTTTTACGACACACCCACAAATACATCTGGGAGTAATAAACTCAGCTTAGCTCACTGACTGGCACTACACCTCAGGATTTTGGTGTCAATAAGGAGGAACATGTAGTTAATCACATTTCCATTCATATTGAATGATTTAGCCTCGAAAATGCCAGAGAATATTGAGAATTGTCATGTATGTTTTTCTACAGCCAAAAGGTGACATCCTCAAATTCCTTCTTTCTAATATCCGTCCTAAAATACTTAGAAACTCTGGAAATATTCCCATTTAAAAAGCTGGGACCAGTGTTATTTTGGCATTTCATCTTAGGAGAAACTCACCTCAAGTAACTAAGTCATTATCAGTTGTTCTCATATTCAATACACAGTTTTAAATCTGGTGAGAACACACAGGGTAAGGAAGGCAGATTGTGATTCACTCATCACTGTGTTTATCTGAGTATTAAAGTGATGTCACCATGTTACAGAAGTAAGTCCAATGAGACGGTGGGTGACCATTTAGATGCACAAATCCTATGACACACTACAGGAAAGGGAAGACCCCAAAAAGCATAATAGGGCCCCTTTAATTCAAGTCCACATACTTATTATCACACAAGTGGACATTTTATTTTTTCTCTAAATGAACCACAGCAACATTTAACAATTTACCTGGGACTGCCCGCCCTTTTATAACACAGTACTGTCGTTACATAATCATCTGTTCGGAAATGCTAATAATGATGCAGATGAATACATCAGTGTGCCACATCTACAACCTCTCTGTGGCACATGACTCTGCTCTCCCTGGTGCGAGGGACATCATTGGCTGAGCTGGAATCAGATCACTAACAGAGTGAGTTGCCAGGCGGAGCATTGAGCCTCAGTGTGACGCCCAGGAGAAGTGCTCTGAGGCCAAATGCTCACGGAGTGAAGATAAATGGAGGTGTTGATGGCTTTCGGACACACGCGGGAGCCAATAAAGAACTGATCCTGTGTGGATTTTATTCTGTCTATTCTTGGAGGGTAATGGGGAGAGGTTAACAACATACTGCAGGAGATGAATATTAGATATTTAAATCCACCAAAAATATAATCGTCATGTTATTATTATATCCCAAAAAAAAGTAAAACGAGTAACTTTAACAGCAGGAGAAATTAAATGAATTCTACTCGATATCGTCTTCGACAACATCCAGACGGTAGAGGGGGCTGGGTTCTGTCTGAAGAGTCAAACATGCACACTGTCTGCACAGATAATAGGTTACATAATTACCACACAAGCATCCACCACACTTATTTAATTCTCCCAGTCACTTTACAGAGGCAGAAAATAAAAGCAGTCGGACAAAACCAGAGAAAATATTGTGGGAGGATAGCAAACATGGCAAGTGTGAGAGAGAGAGAGAGAGAGAGAGAGAGAGAGAGAGAGAGAGAGAGAGAGAGAGAGAGAGAGAGAGAGAGAGAGAGAGAGAGAGAGAGAGAGAGAGAGAGAGAGAGAGAGAGAGAGAGAGAGAGAGATGAGAGAGAGAGAGAGAGAGAGAGAGAGAGAGAGAGAAACGTAGGAGGATCCTAAAAAAGGACCGTTCTTAAGTGACAGAGCTGTGAGTGAAACTAATGTACACAAGCTGATGACAAGCGAATCGATCCTCTGTATGGGGTCAAATAGAGGATGACAATAGCAGCAACCAACACCTAGCAACGCATGGGATGAGAGGGCGGGGAGACAGGGGTGAGATAGAGAGATAGGCGCAAGCACTGAGAGAAGCATTAGCGAAAAGGATGAAAAAGATGCGAATTAAAGCAAATAAAGGGGGATTTATTGCTCAAAGATGCTTCGTTTCAACGAACCCTGCTGGAAGAATCCCATCCAACCTATCTGTGAGACGTGATTTTCTATAATTTACTCAAAACACTAATTATAGAGTTGACAAATAAGGCGAAAACCTCCTCTCACATAGATGAGAAGCCCTCGCCGTTTGTACTCCTAATAACCTCGGTGATCAAAGCCGTCCTCTCTGCAGCAGAATAATGGGCAGCACTTTAAACCCTCACCTCTTCATTATCATGTGATGCCAAGCATGGAGTATCCGGGAGGGCTATTATCAACCCGGCGTTCTGAGTGCAGCTGCTATTTGTCTAACCTCATTCAGAAGCCCGTCTCTAGTGCGGGACCGGGGTATCTATCGAGCATGACCCGGGTACCCCCCGTCCGGCCCCTGAATAGAATACATGAGATTACCCAGTAGGACCACTAATACCTACGCGCTGGCTGCAGTCTTACAAACCTGCTGGTGTGCTAACCCAGGAGGTCACTTGTGTGGAATGTGCAACCAAGCTACTACATGTTAAGTAGCTTATTATCCCCCGTGTTCACTTTCCTGTCTGCATGCTCTTCTGCCAACGCATGGCGGTAAAGCACAACTGAAATAGACACGTTCATATACACATTTTGAAAATGAGTAGATGGATTGTGGTTAGTGAGATGTATTACTATGATTGCATTAGAGTGGGAATAACTGATTTCTTTATGCACTGTTCACATCACATTTGCTTCCGTGTTTACAGCCTGTGTTGGCATATACAAATGTATTTATTATGTATTTACCCCAAGGCCCAATGTCTATATTTAGAGAAAAGGTCAGGAAGGAAAAAATAGGAAAGCCCCAGCTTGAAACAAACTGTGTTGTGTGTATGAGCTATTTGTATTTGCTGAAAATCAAATCAAGTTTTATTTATATAGCACATTTATAAACGATTTTTGGTCGAGCCAAGGTGCTGTACATATGATAAAAATAGCCTACAGTTAAAAAAAAAAAAAAAAAAAAAAAGTAGAAAAAGTGAAGGTAGAGATCATTTTTAAATAATTGATGGTTATTAGCAGCCATAACTCTCCATTTAAATAAACGTACTGTTGCTTTCAGGGTGGGACCAGCGCAATAACTGTGCAGATTGTTGCTAATACATACCGGTCTTAAACACAGACAGTTTAAACACTGACATTAAATGTGTAATGGCTGACACTCTTATCCGTCACCTTTATATTTACCCTCCTCCTCCTCCATGTATGCCTTCCCGATGCAAATGGTGGCCAAACTGATTTAAACTTTCTGCACAAGCTGTTGTTTTTTAGAATTCTTGATAAAAACTGAAGCACTGACTGTCACTATTATGATAATTGAATAGCCATGTTAACTGTAATGAGACGTCTGCACCGCGCAGGATACAAATAAATCCAGAAAATGTCATTTAACTCGACAGCTGCACAACAGTGCCGTCTGCAGAATGTGACAGCTTGTTGTTGAGTGCTTAAGATATTAGAATGTAATGTGCCTGAATATTACATCATATGACCACACATTAGTGCATTAGAGCAGAGGCATGTCAATAAGCAAGTGTCTAAACATCTCCTACATAAAAACGTGTCTTTCTTACTCTCCTCTTTCTGCCCAAATTAGGGCAATGTGTCTTTAATAAGATGTTTAGGGCCGTATTTCTGTGGCGGATTTTACAGGAAAATTAACTTAGACGTCTATTTCTGGTGAAACGCCACTTCGCTTCAAGTGATTTTGTTAATAAGAGAAAACGAAATACTTGGAGCGAATGTGCAGAATTACTGCAATAATGCTTCGAATTGAAATGAACCTTTCATTTATTCATCCCTCTCCAATCAGTAGACACATTCAACATAAAATACATTCTGATTAATGTGATTAACGCAGAAACCCTGCAGTCTGTATGCATTGGATATTGCACATGATTAAATCGGGCTCCAAATCTACAGGCAAAATGGTTCAAATGTCATTTTTCTTGAGTCGCTTGGTTCAAGGACATTCCTTGAACAACTGCAGCCTATAAAACAGTAATTATGTCATCATGTAAAACCCAGTTAAAGACAAATGTGAGAAAAAAAACGTTTCATTGAATCAATCGTTGCAGGTTTGACGTGGATTACTGCCTCCAGTCCAAATAACGAACACTCCTTGACTCAGCGGTGCTCATACATATCCATCATGATAATGTCTGGAGTGAATCACTGCCGCACTCCCTGTTCGTTACTAAATGTTGCCCATGAGTTGTACAGTAGGAGGAAAACTACGTTGCTCAAAGCACCTGCTCCGAGAACACAAACATAGAAGATGTCGGTGAAAGACACTTTAAAAAGGATGTTGGTTTCCAAACAGACCGTTGTGCAACAGCTAATGTGTGAATTACTCAACTCTTCAAATGTGCACGACATAAGGTTAATAAAATATCATCTGTGCTGAAGTGTTATATTAAACGCAATTGTTCCTCGACTATTTGTATTATCACCCATGCCCGGTGAGTGCAAACATGTTTCTAGGTCTCTAATAATACATTTGATTTATGGTGACAAAACCATGCTCACACCAGACAGAATGTCAATTATAAATACCAGAGGTGTGCGTCACTTGTGAATGCATTGTAACTGTGCTGTCATGAAGATAATAAGGAATGACACGGAGATAATGTGAGGCTTTTAAATTCATATCTAGAATGAGTGGTTCTATTGTGATAAGTAAGGGGAGGAGGTTGTGTTCGCAGTATTTCAAAGATGATTCTTTCATAACGTGGCAAAGATCTCTGAGCACCTGAATGTGTGACGGGTGAATCGATAAAAGGTCGAAGAGACTGAAACGTTGTCAATAAATACATATCTCAACGATACGAGCTCTCTGAAGGAAGTCATGTGACCTGCATTACTGACATTTCTGAGTGGTGCTTCTTGCATTTTTGAGTCAAGAGAGCAATGGGGAGAGTGAAATATTCTGAACAAAAGAGAAGTGTGGTGAGGGGTTGTTGTGAAATGGATACAGGATGTCTTGACTTCAGCTTACTGTATGTTCTTTAGGGTTTAACGGGGTTAACAGTTGGTCAATCTCAAATCAGTGGAATCATTTCACACAGTAAATATGATTGGTAGTGAACATAATTAACAATGTTTGACCTTGTACTGTGGCTTTGTACTGTAGGTGTCATCATACAAGATTTAAGAAGCAGCTACAGTTGCTAAGTGCAACAGTGCAATGCTTGAGACAATTTAAAATCAAAATCTTTATGAACTATGCTTATTCTGTATTCCCTGGGTAATACAGTTACATCCAGAATATGTTATACGTTCCCTGTGGATTTGGTGCTTTAATGGATGAAGTAATGATATTCCTCCGGTGCTGACGAGACATACCGTCAGCCTCCATTATGGATGTTGTACGATGACACAGAGGGAACATCTTTGCGGTTTAACAATAAACACTAGTAATGCCACAAAACTAAGATTCTTGGATTTAATTCCTGCTTTTCTCTGAACCTACTAACGCCACAGAAATTCGGAGGAGCACCAAATAAATGAAAGCCCCATCCACGTGTATCCTCACCATGGTAGTGATCTCTGGGTACGTAGTCTCCACCAGCACCCCTCTGTTGGTGGAGACGTAGTCCACCAGCTCGTTGAGCGTGGCCCTCTTGATCTCCTTGCTCTTCAGGTCCGTCACAGAGTCCATGAAGTCGAAGAGCATGCAACACTGCTGCAGTTTCTGGGTGAACAGCTCCTGCTGCTCTGTGGAGGGGGCATCTGGAAACACAAAAGAAAGGAAATACACTGAGTCCCTGTTCAGATACACACTAGAAGGCGTAAGGTAATTATTTGATTAATATTGGTTTATTTATTTATCGCAAGTTAAAGTAAAACAACCAATTGAGAAGTTCAAGTAAAGTGTATGAAATATATATTTGTTCCTCTATAGAATACAATATTTATATAAAAGTCCATGAAGCTCTTTGGAAACAGTTAACAGATGAGACAAGAGGGGATGAAAGCGACAACTGGAGGCGCAGCTTGAAGAACACTAGTAGGTGATGCAAGGTAATGAAATCCATCACGACAAAGGTTCAGATTATTTTTAGTTGAATTTAATGATCAGTGGACAGCAACATTTCTTCAAAGCTGGTTTATTGCCCACTGGTTCGTAGCTAAACTGCCGGACGAATAGACAATACCTTGATATATTTCGCCGCAGAAGCAACCCAGTCATTCCCAGCTTTAATTGTAAAGCCTTTTATGGATTAGACGGTGCGTACGTTCAGGGTTATGAGAGCTGTCAAGTCTGACCCTGGCTAAGCTATAAACAGCATTTGGCAGCCGTGCAGAAATGCTGTGACACACTGTACAGTGACGTCCTGTTCCAGCACCGCAGAACAGGACTGTCTCTGCGATGGAAACCCACCCTGCAGGTCTGATTTACTACGGCTCAAGAGCCGGAGACCCCGGAGGTTCTGGGGTTACACAAATATAGATGCCATCAATGACACGTGTTGACACGGAGGCGTAAATGATTGTAATCATTAAAGTGAATGTCTAAATCGCTATTTTTCGGGTGAAACTGCAGGGTACTATGTTTGTATATTTTATTAGTCAAGTTATTTATTAGGGACTCCTCGTTAGTTATGTTTCCACATTTAACAGAACTTGATTCGCATGTGAAGACAACCCCTATGAAGTGATTCAAAATATACTTTTTCCAATAGCTATTGACACTCATATGTATTGAATATTGATATGCATGTTTGTCCTTAAACACAGCTGGCACAACAATTAGTCAACTGATTGACCGACAGAAAATGAATTGGCAAAATTGTTTGGTATTTCTGCTTTTTTGGTATCAATGAGAGAACACTGATTTTAAGTTAATTGATAGTTAGTATTTTTAAACTGTTGGTTGAAAAAAAAAAAAAAGGCAACTTTGTTTGTTTTAGCCCTAGAACAAACAAATTGTTTAATCATTCATCAGGGTATTTTAAAAGTAGAGGAGTCCGTGTGAAAGTGTTGTGGTGCAGAGTTTCTTATTGAGCGCTATTATGCAACTGAAAAGGCATTACCCATAAAACCGTGTGGCATGGGGACAACGCACAGTCATGCACAGCCAACACATCGCACCTAGTGAAAATGTTCCTGTGGTGTTGACAGCTGACGAAGTAGTTACGCAACCAAACTCCACAGGTCAGACCGCGGCTGCTGCTGTGAGCGAACTCAATATGTGACTAACTACACCGAGCTGACTTGTTAACGCACTACTTTGCATTGACGCCAAATTCCCAAAGTATAGAATCTCAAAGGATTCCACATTCAAAGGGCAGACTGAATACCAAACTGGAACCGAAGAGGAAAGAGGTGCCGTTATTAACACACGTGCCGTTATTAACATGACAGGCTCACATTCCTTTCCCACTTGTGTATTGCTCGGTGTCATCTCTCTGGGAAGGCAATCTAGATTTAAACCTTTATTTATGGTGAAAAGCAGATATGTGTATTTATAAAAAATAATATTGAAACTTCAGTTTCTCATTAGCAAAAGTTGGGGATAGTACCGTGTACTTTTTTTGGCGCCATGTCCATCAACACACACCTCTTTTCCAACTATTGTAATTAACGGTAGGGTCCAATGGGCAACAGCTAAACATCCAGCTAACACCAAGAGGCTACAGGCTATAGAAGAACATGAAATAAATAAAAGCACATGGTACCAAAAGTGAGTTGATTCTGTCTTACAGCATAAGACATATCGCTCTGCCTGTATCTTTAGAAAAGGAATAATTGGCCCTATTTGGGAATATGCAGATTTGCTGCAGCTATATAAGATGGAAACCAGTCTCATGTCTGTACAGCAAAAAGGAAGCTACAGAGATGAGATGGTTTGCTGAGCTTAGCGTTAAGACTGGAAACCGTTTGCTTAGCTCTGTCCAATCAAAATCGACCTTGTTGGAAACAATGCGGCAACATTCAGGTCAGCCTTTATATATTCATGTTTTCTCTAAGCTTTCTGAGTAACCGAAACATTGCATTTCTTTGTGGGGAATTGTCTTCATCGCCCTGAGAGCGGAGAAGGTCTGTTAGATACAGTCTGACTGGTACACGCTATCCCCAATGTGAAGCTATTTTTGCCTTCAGATACAGATGCAGTCGTGCAAACAAATTCCTCAGGGTGCTTGGCAAGGAAGGGAAATATTTCGATTAGAACTGTGAAGCCATGTAGGAATCCAAACAAGAGAAAAAACAATTGAGACATCAGATGAATGATGATTCAACCTTGAGACGGATTTAGATTTTGTTCCAGAGAAATAAAGGTCTCTGTTAATCTGATAATGAAATGAAGGCCTTCACTCCCACATGAAATGTTTCATCTTGGTACCAAAACGAAGATGACATTTAACAAAAGCAATCTTTTACACAGAGCTACAGGAATCATTTAAACAATTATCTGGATGGATGCAATAACATGCAATTTGATAACCCCACACAGACAAGAGTTAGAAAGTGGCAGGGTTAAAAGGAGAGACAGTAAGAACTAAATGTCATTATTCTTAAGAGTAAGTTAGAGTTAATAACAAAAGGGTCTTAATGCCATCTCTGTTGAGGCCTTGAAATTCACAACTGCTGGTAGCTTGGCTTCAAATGACAGATACAAGAAGCACAAGCAGATTCTCTAACAAGCATTTTTAAAAGAGAACTTGAATTAATTTCGGCTTAATTTGTGTGCGTAATCATCTCCCACAGGCTTCGACCACATTACTGTTGCTGAAATAAGATCCGAGAAGAATCACACACACAACATCTACCGAGTCCTAAAATAGGCTGCAGCTCTTTCTGTTGTGTGAACAAAAACATCAATATAAAAAAGAAAGCTAGCAGCTCATCAGCTCTGTTTTTAGCAACACCAGACTGTAGATGTTGCCGACCGTTCTAATGTAGAAACCACATGTTGCACCAGCCATTTAGTCGTGATATTTGCATTTCATGTTGGTCATATTTTTTAGTCAAAGTGTTGATGGGTAAACCCCATTCGTGTGTCACAGACAAATGATAGTGCTGTATCATACTTACAGAAAAAAGCATGTTTGGCAGGCAATGCTGTCATTCTAGATCCTAACCATAACCAGAAGAAGCTGAAATTAAACTCTTACACACATGTGAATGAATTAACATTTTTTTGCTAAATTAATTACACTTCAAACTAATTGTAAGGAATGTTTGCGTATCATTGACTTGACTCTTTAAATATTTAGGGTCAGAAACATACACTGTCAAGCGGGTGACAAAACATGAGATTTTGTGAGAAAAACAGGAAGTATGATCTCAGCTCTACAACCACAGCACTGCAAAAAGGAGTATGACGATAACGTGCAGTGTATTATTCAATTACCATAAAAAATGCAGATGCTAACATACAGGGCACATGAGGGTCACTGGATCAGACAATGGGAGCAAATTGCGTTCACTGACTAGATTTCCACCCAAATAAACACCAAGACAAGATTTGGAGACAAAATGTCGGACAGCACTCTCTACTGTACCATCGTCATCAAAACAAGAAATGAGCGAAACTGCTCATCCCTCAACAAGAGTCCTGAGGTATCTATGAACAAGCATCGAGGCTGAAATGCTAGACGGTGGATAAGGGCTGTACCCGAATATCCGAATATCCGTTCGTTGGAGTACTATTAGGGTTTCAATGTCGTTATTCGGATATTCGTTTTTTCCCAAATTGAATTGATTGAAATCTCCAATATCAACGTAAGAGCTTGTGCCTCTTTGGGGGGGTGCTAACACTTAACCATAAACGTTATCGTTGACTTTCTCCGTCTTTATATGTAGATATTACTTTTCTCCGTTACGTTGTTTCCATAGCAACAACAACTTCCTGTCAACAGCGCTAACTCTCCTTCAAAATAAAAGCATGTCCAAACAAAATAGGAAGCCAGGCCAAATTACACTTAAGATATACAACTGCAACGAAAGTCAAACACAATGCGATATCCTTTTCAATTTCAAAGAACACAAATTGGGTTACATTAACAAATAACTATAAAACAACAATACTGTAGAATAACCAAATGAATGCCGTGAATACACCAAAATACACGTGTTGAAGTGGTTCGCTGCGGTGGATACCAACATTTCTTTTCTTACATTGTTTTAGTCAAATCAACGCCATGACGTCTAAGCAACTCTCGTTGAATTCTGGAAAATAGGAAGGCTTAAAGCTCCCAAAAATCCATCAAGGTGGAACCGACATCTTTTTCTTAAATGTTCATAAACCCAACTCTACTTAACTAAATGGGTAGACATATCTGATAAAAGAAAAAGAAAATGTAAAAATCTACTATAGATGCAATCTTTGTGCAACATGCAGGATGACAGATTTACAACTTAAATACCATTACTATGCAATATGTTCACAAATGTAATGTTCGAAACAGTCGCCAGCTTTCTCAGCACACCATTAAAACAACATCTGCATCATCATGGTTGAAGTATGTGCTGCATTAGACTGATGTATGCTAAAGATAACTGCAACCATTTTCCATATAAGCACCCCATGCTTCACTGGCACAATGACTGATGCGTGTTTCGTCGGATGAATGAATATTGTTCTGCTGCAGCAGAGGGCAACAGTCGGGACAAAACAGAATTGCATCACTGGAAGGGTGCATTTGTGGCTATGATGCAAATTTGTATAAACACAAACAAGAATATATGACTTGCCTGAACGTTTGCAAGTAAAGCGTCAAAATATACATTTTCAATAATAAGCTTTACACATACATCACAGGTGTCAAACTCAAATACACAGTGGGCCAAAATAAAAAAAATGGGTACTAGTCGAGGGCCGGACTGGTTCAATGTTTATTGCAAAACGCATTGAAATGAACTTATTGCACATATTAAACCTGGAACTAACAAAGCTTAAATTATTGCCTATAAAAACAACATTAAACAATCGGAGTCATTTCTTATGAGTACATTTTTCCACAGGCCAACAACAGCTTAAAAAAAACAATTTCCCTCAAACAAACATGCCCTGTTGTCGCAAGAAAAAAAGTGCAAAAGGAAACATCCATTGAAACTCAGTTTGCTGCTGTGGTGCTAGTTCAAGCCAGATACTTGGCATCTCATCTTGGGTGCAAGTTCATCAATGTTTGGGGTCAGGCTCTGAGCTGAGGAAATCCTCAGGATTGAGTGAAGGTGTGCGTGCAATACGTCGGCGGGCCAGATCCAATAGTAATTAGAAATTATCCACCAAGGGCCTGATTTGGCCCCTGGGCCTTGAGTTTGACACATGTGACCTACATGTTGCTGTATTAGGAACATAAAGTGTACCACATACTTTTCACAGAAATATGTGCAGCTTGAATAAAGTGTGATATCTATGCATTTTGATTGCCACTTGTAGGTAGTAAAAGCATTTAGCATCGCTTTTCACTCCAAAATGTGGACTGTTTTTTTACGTGGGCTCATCTGTCCCTTTCAGAAGAGTCTTCAGCTCTAATGCTTTAATAATAAATAATAATAATCCTTATATTTATTATAGCGCTTTATCAAAGACTCTCAAAGCGCTTTACAGATACACATTACACATACAGATCATACATGTAACGGTCATCTACTGTGGACAATACCCACAGGAGCAAATTCGGGTGAAGTGTTTTGCCCAAGGAGCGGGTTTCGAACTGGAGTTCCCTAACGCCTAGGGCTGAACGATTAATCGATTTTAAATCGAAATCGCGATTTGAAATGATGCGATTATCAAATTGCAAAGCCTGCGATTTTTTTAGACATTTTTTCTTTATTTTTTTCTTGTGTGTCAGTCATCCACACCAATCAGAAGTGCTATGCTCCACATGTACCAGCCATTGTTAATCAATCAGAAGTAGCCCATGATAGAAGGTGATAGACAGATTGATCCAATCACCTGCCAACTGCTTTTGAAAGTACCTGCCCTTTCCGAATGGCTTCCAATGGAGCTTTCCTAGATGGTTTGGTGAAACAAAGCATCTGAGTCAGGTTAGTAATGCTCCATCACATGTTTCTATTACAGGGTGAATCTTAAACTGAAGCTTGACTTTAAAGCAACCCAATAAACTTCCGTTGGGTCGCTTAAAAACAAATATCGCAATTCGAATCGCAATCGCAATATTTGTCAGAAAAATCGTAATTAGATTTTTTTTCAAAAATCGTGCAGCCCTACCAACGCCCCCTTGATCTGATGATCAAACGCACAGACCACTGCACCACCCGTCCCTTTATGTCAATATAAGGACAGACTTGGTAGTGTGTACATAGGATCATAATCACCATGGTGGTAGAAACACTGGGGGTCTTGACCTATTCAAAGTTCAATATTCAACAAACATTATTCATATTATACATTGGAAATCATAAGCTCAACCCTGTGAAAGTGATTTACACTGATACCTGCCCTTTTGTTGCATATCAACATTTCATAGAACTACAGTCAAGCAGAAAGAGAACAAAACAAACTGAAGGAAAGTATGCAGGTCAGGTGACCTCTGCACAGCCACAGATTAGTACCGTTCAGTCTTTGTCAATAACTACTCAGAAATTAAGGGTTGATTTGTCTCCGTTTTGTTGCATTAAACTAGTACCCCAGACTTACGTACATATAAAGCCCTTTTTGGTTTAATTAATGAGTAACAAACATATTAAGGAGGTTACAGATGCCTTGGCTGATCTGAACAAATGTGTATTCAACTATGGCTTGCATTAGAAGTATTTTTTTCCAAGGCCACAAAAAGCACCAAAATAAAATGTATACGGTTATTGATGGTCCATGTCAGGATCAAATAACGAGGCTTACGCTATGGCCTACCAATCTACCAGAAGAGACATGTTTAGTATGCAGCCTTAGAGCAAGGTCTGTCTGGGAAGCTACATCCAGAGGAAAGAAAAGGTCCCATGCAGCGTTTCCGCCAGGGGGGCGTCTTGCCATCATTTGATGCCCTTATTCAGGTCGGGACGCCCTGAACGCGAGCCGAGGGCGTCCAAAAATATTAATAATTCGAGAGAAGATCGAGAGTTTTTATCGCTTGAAATGACGAAAAGGAAAAAGGACAAGGACATCTCTCTGTTGGAGGGGCAAAGGAGTCTGGTGGGATTCTTTTTGGAGTATTTTGAAGATCGTTTCCCCGACACCGAAGTTGCCTGCTACAGGACAACACGGAACCTGCGCGATTTGGACGCGATGAGCGGGTTTTAGTGGAGCACGCGCGTGAGCTGCGACCACCAGAGCCTCGCAGCGGCGAAACTGAGGCTCCGTGGTAAACTGTGGTAACATGGGGAGCCGTTAGGGAGCCGAAACAGCCGGCTCTTTAAGAGAGCCGAGCCAAATGATCCGGCTCACTAACGTAAAAAGACAGTATCTATAAGGGACGGACGGCTCAAGTCAAAATTCAAAACACACCCCCCCCCCCTTCCGCTCTCGGGGTGGATGCCCTCTCAGCCCTGGTCTGGTGGAAACACTGGTCCCATGACTGCATTTTCTGCTTAGAGTGCTACTAACAATATTTAAGGTCATGCATATTTAAATGTTATTTAGGGTGTTTTATTGTGACTTGAGGATGCTTTAAAAACCCTACTTCCTCCTTGCCAATACTTGTGAGCATACTGGAACATAGACGGCCGCCCATATATTAAATATGATAAACTATATAAAGAACAAGGGTTTATATTTGGCTGTAACTTCCGGAGCACCCGCTAACAAGTCACAGTCGGAGATGACAGTGAAAGCCCTTGAGGTGCTCTTGTTAAGGCTCCAGTATTATCTCTGTACCGGTTTGGCTTGCATTCCAGAAATAAAGTCTATTCAAAGAAGAGCTGTAAGAAAATGAATGAATAAGCTCTCCCTTGTATCACAATGCTGAAAACATCTTATTTTACACATTGAAGAACATGTGAACTGCTTCAACATGTGCAGAATGTGACTGATGAGTGACAGTGAACTGTAGGCCA
Organism: Gymnodraco acuticeps; assembly: GCF_902827175.1. Taxonomy (NCBI): domain Eukaryota; kingdom Metazoa; phylum Chordata; class Actinopteri; order Perciformes; family Bathydraconidae; genus Gymnodraco; species Gymnodraco acuticeps. The sequence goes on along the minus strand of NW_022991296.1, from coordinate 199,088 downwards.
AATGTGACCATTAATGCATGACAGCAGAGAGATGCCACGTAGGTCGCACTGCAGCTGCAGAACTGGTTTGGTGGGACGTTACTACATGCACAATTTGATCCAGACATGTCCTAACATTTGTTTTGAGTGCTCATTAAAATTATGCTGGCAACATATGTGACAGCAGCAACTCGGCAATACAGGACGAATGGAATTGGCTCATCAAGATAATGTCTTGAAACAATATAGGGTATATAGTACTTTATTTGATGTCAATTGTATCTATATAAATAACATTGACATCAAATAAAGTACTATTTACCATATATATTTGTTTCAAAGTCACAAGTCGTCATGTGCCCTTTAACAAATGTAATACAATTTTTGTCCGGCATGATTGGCACATGTTGCGACAAAACCAAATCTTGGTGGGATGTCTACGTAAAGTATCTCGATACTGACGAAAACTTTGGCAAAAAGATCAGGAAATGTAAAAGAATAATAGATGTCAGAACTTCAAAAAACATCTAGACATTAGACAATGTCAATTAAAAGAAGTTTAGAATGTAAAGAAAAGACATAAAACAACAGTCGTGAATTACTGTACCATCGTGTGTTCATACATTACATCCATTTTAGTGATTTAAAAACACATTGACTGTCTTTTTAATATCCTGAGAGGACACACGCCTAACAGGGTGAGGTGGTAGACTTTGACAACACGTGCCGCTGGCTGTCTGTAACCATGAGGCCACCCTGAAATGGGATCAACAGTTGCATGAATGGTAGCCTGCAAACACGTGCAGTCCAAGAACGTAGTATAACACTTTAGAAAAGCAGCGATTAGGGCAGTAAACTGACTGCTGCTGACAGCCAGGCGAATGCTAATAAGTAACAGCTGCGGCTAATAGCTTTGTTTACCCAACCGGGAGCTTCGGTAGTTAACCAGAAATCATTCAGAGGGTGTTTCAAGACCATGTTTAGATAGACAAGGGATCATTGAAATGGCGAATCAAGCTAGTCTGAGTACAAAGAGAGAGAAAAATGTCACTTCTATTTCCAGCTATTTCGTATTTATGTATGTTATAATAAGTGTTGATGTCAAAGTTAAAACCAGAACAAAACCAAGTAGGCCACTAAAGCACGTTTCTAATTACAGTACAAACCCATTCAACACCAGAAACAGTTTCCAATGCTAATTGAAAAATGAACACAAAAACCACAAGTTCTCTGTCCAAAGATAGTTAAGAGATTAAATGGAAATTAATCCTTTGAAAGGAATTAAACCCATTAAAGGTTCAGAGCTATTTTGGAGTCTTAACTGTTGTGGTTTTACTACAAACAAGAGCCCCCCTAAAAAAAAGCTTATCGTGTCCTTTGAGCTGTCTTGAACTTTACCTTCTGCTGATTTAAATATAAAAGTGCTGAGCATTTCAGATCGGCATGGCAGTGACGTTATAGACCTTGACGTGTTGAAATCTACTATCCGTGGTAGAAATAGCAATGTGTCTGTGTTGAGCCTCTTCACCCATGCACTTCCTTGACCTCTTGACTAAATACAGGAACTCTTTTCTCTCTCCAAGGATCAAAACATGATATGGAAATGATTCATTTTAAGGACTCAAACCCTTTAGAGGATTAATTTCATTTTGGAGTTTTTACCTTTGTATTCCAGCCTGCCGTTTTACTCCCATTACCTCTATGGGTGGTATTGACACTTGAGCATGTGTGACAGTTTCTCAGAAAGATAAATGTCAGACGATCTGGCGAAGGTAGGTCAAGACTCTGCATGGAAAAAAAAGGGTGGACACAAACCGGTAGGCCGGGTGCCCAAGGACATTCCCATTTCTGCTATAGATCACAGATTTCAACACGTCAAGGTCTGCTCTGTCGCTGGCTCGTCCGTCCCAAATGCTCAGAAACTACTTTTATATTGAAATACACAGAGGGTGAAGTTCAAAACAGTGCGAATGACATGGTAAACTTTCTGGAGGAGTAAAACCTCAACTAAAAACAGGGCAAAAGCAGATAAGTGTTCTGTTTATGGAAATAGGTAAGAGCTTTTGCTGTACAACAAGTTAGTTTGGGCAATGTCAACAACATTGGGATATGACGCTGATATCTGTCATCTTATAAATGGTGGCTTTCTTTGGCCAGAATGTGTGTTCCATAGACGGTCAACATAAGTGCTTTCATAATTGTACCAGAAGCGCTGGCTCTCTTTTCCTGTCACACACAGAAACCCTCTCTTTGTCTCCTGGGTACATGCTGTCCAACTACGATCTGTAATTAAAACTATCCAAATCAATGACAATAATTGCTTTGAGATTGCTTGTAACAGCTATAGTGTCCACCTTCAGTTAAATTGCTAAATCAATCGGCTCACCGGTGACAGCTCGAACCGCCGTGTTGGAGTGGACGATGGCAACATTAACCCACCACTAATTGTGAGACCCTATGCCAAGTGCCATAAATAACTATTGTTTTCTGAAAGTGACAGATAAATGTAACATTTTATTACTGGAGCTGAATAGGTAAGTAAATTATTGGAAAGCCGAACTTGAAACTGAATCGGCAACTATTTAAATATTGAAGCAAAAGGCCAAACATTTTCATGGTTTTAGGTTCTAAAAAAAAATCACAATTTTTTCTGTGATTCTTGGACTTTATCTTAGCATTCAGATATTTAGGACAGTTGTTTGGACAAAAGAAGTCATTCAAATTATGTTACCCTGTGCTGTGGAGAATTGTAATGGGTATTTCTCGCTGTGTGCCAATGTAGATAAAACGTTTATTAAAAAAAAATCAGATTATTTGAATGAAAAATAATCAGTTGAAGCCCCAGTATAACCTGCATAAATGACACAAGAGATAAGCACTATTATATGGATAATTTATTCTGGAATAGCAGAGCTGTCAACTGCCATGACACAGAGAAGCATCAATTAAACTCACTGCATGTTATCGGGTGAGCACACACTTCCCTTTTTGAGTTTACGGACATATTGGCACGCTAATAGGAGATTGGCGAAGAGACGAGGATGGGCAGGAAACATTTCTGCGAGTATTATACATGTTTGGGAATGTGCTTGGCTGCAGCTTTAGCTGTGGTGGAGAAATAAAACCCACAACTAAGACATTCTTGATTCACTAATTAGTCGCTGAAGAAAAGGCAGTGGTGGAAGGATGATGACACATGCCATAACTGTGCATCAATGTCATAGTTTCCATCAAAACTGTTGGCTTCAGGGCAAAGATGGAAAAGCTGCATTTGCTATATTCTAAATCAAATCCAGAAGTTGTACAGCAGCAAATGGAAGACAAAAACACAATGCATTATGCAACATGGCCCAGCCATAACTGCAGCTGGTCATAATGAGAGCTCAGCTTCACACGGCACGTCTTCAGCCAGCAGACTGCCAACACGAAATAAAGTAGATGCGGCAGTATTATACAAAAAGGTGGAAACAGACTCAAACCTGCCAGAGGCCACAATTATGAAACAGTATGCAACAGAACTCAAACCGCCATAACAGTGCCTCAAAGCTTTGTCCCATTATTTCCTGGAAAATCATCTATCGATTAGCCATCTGCTGGCAGACATGATGGAAACAATCAAAATCAATCAATCAATAGGCCAATAGCGTCAGAGCAGCTTTTCCATAGACATTGATGAGCCTTTGCTGAAGGTTGATGTAATCACAACAGATTGAAACTCTGCAAATAAAGATTTTTCTTCATTTTCAATTAGTTTGTTTATTTTATTTTAGTATTGATCTTGTCGGGTATAAGGTGTTAAAAACGGTGAAATCACAATTATCAAGAGGCAAAGATAGTGCATTTCCTCACATCTGAGAAGCCAGATTAAAAAGGGGGTGTGTCTCAATTTACTTTTATTCTCTGCCCATCAACTAATCAGTTATTAAACAAGTTGTTTGAGGCAACATGAATCAGGGTTCTTACACCTTTTCCAAAGTCAAATTCAAGCACTTTTCAAGCATTTTCAAGGTGCATTTTCCAGCTTTTCAAGCAGCTGTTGTAAATGGTTGTAAATCCCTACCTCACATTAAATCAGATGTTCTTTATGCTATAAACAACCAAATGTGTGTTTCGTGATAGCATTAGACACGAGGATGACAAATTAAAGAAAAGAAAACTAAGTTTAATATTTCCAAAATGAGTGATCTGTACGTAGACTAGGCCTCCCATATAACCTGGCTGAGCCAATATAAAACAATCAGCCAAATAACTTTTCAATACATTATTGATTACTATTTTTGAGGTTCTTTTAGGTTGGCAATGAACATAAGTCAGAGGTAAATGGTGTACTTTTACTCCACTACATGTATTAATACCTTTAGTTACTTTACAGATGTGGATGAATGATGTGAAATATAATCAAGTGTTAAATCAGACTTTAGTTCCACCTGGAGTAAATCCACAAGCTACCCTGCAGTATACAAAGCCATTCAAACTAGCTGCACCTTCACCAGCTTTGAGAACACTTTCATGATCAATCATTATAAAACATATCATATATATTATTCTGAAATGGACCAATCTGCACAACGAATACTTTTACTGTCGCTACTTTCACTATATTTTGATGAGAATACTTTACTCAAGTACAAGATCTGAGTACTTCTACTTTAACTCAAGTACAAGATCTGAGTACTTCTACTTTAACTCAAGTACAAGATCTGAGTACTACTACTTTAACTCAAGTACAAGATCTGAGTACTTCTACTTTTACTCAAGTACAAGATCTGAGTACTTCTACTTTTACTCAAGTACAAGATCATCTGAGTACTTGTACTTTTACTCAAGTACAAGATCTGAGTACTTCTACTTTTACTCAAGTACAAGATCATCTGAGTACTTGTACTTTTACTCAAGTACAAGATCTGAGTACTTATTCCACCTCTGGTAGCGTATTAGCCTGAATTGTAGCCACAAAATCACACAGAGCTGCATAAAAATAGACTCACAATGGTAACAAGTGGAAAATAATATTTACAAATGTGTACAATGATTTGTACTAGGTAATTTTGACTGCTCAAGACACCTGACTTATACATCTTCAAAGGAAGACTGTGTTCATTCTACAATTACATGGGATTAAAGCAAAATGTAGTTTTACTTGTATAAATGTAAAAAAATGTGTCTTCGGGTCAATGTGACTGATTTCGATAGATCAAGTCACATTTGGTTTAGGCACGAAACATACTACCAGTAGAAATACATTGCTTTCAAAATCACTCTGTGTCGAATCAATAGATTATATTTCGTGACTATAACACGAAATGCCGTGAGTGCTTCATCCTCTGAACACCACAGGATGGCGACTGTAACGCACATAACATAGATACGCTCCTCTGAAATGATTGTCCCCTGCAATTATTATTATCCCTCAATCGAGTTCGCTATTCAGCTAGCTAACGTTAGCTTAAACAAACGTAACATGCAACGTTAGCCTAATCTAAAATGCTCCACTACGGCGTACCTTTCATGTGGCTCGTCAGCGCAGACTCTCGCATCGTTATGTGTTGCACACTTTGCAGGAGGCTACTCGTGGGCTTGATCCTCGTCTTAGCCATGGCTTGTATTTGTCTTCTGCTAGCCAACGCTCGTTGAAACGGCAACCTCCTGGCACACAGTCATCTATCACTCATCAGAATGCCCTTTCCTTTCAACCTTGAAAACACCACGTCAAATTTCAAGCATTTTCAAGGATTTCAAGCACCCGTACGAACCCTGATGAATGCACAGTCCATGATGGGACAGAGTTAAGGCCAACGTCACAAACTGTATAGATTGAGTTCATTCATGAGACTATTTCACGTTATATGAAATTCTAAAATAGATACTACACTTTGCTGGAGACTCCATCTTGGCCTCGGTGTATAATGAGCTCTAAATCTGCACAGAGCCTTGGTGCTGGTTGTGGTCAAATCTTGGGATCAATGTCTGGAGCCAGACACATCACATTTCAGGTGAAGCTAATCTTGTTATAGCAAGGATGATGATAAGTGATTAGCTCTCATACGGGTAAGTAGTAAGAGTAGTTGTATATTTAGTGTTTAGCAGGTCTTTTTGTATCGTTAGAGATGTTACGAGAGTGGGTAGGAGAAAGCAGGGTGGTATAAACCAGTAGTGTGCCAATTTTACAGAAATTAGCAAAAAGTGAGAAGACAGATTTCCTTATCAGTGTCCTAGAGTTTCTTTATAGCATAATATAAAAAAGGCAATCAAAGCACATGGCAAAGCAACCCTGATAACCTGAATGGAGATGTAAATGTAAATGTAAAATGTAAATTCAAATGTTCAACTAATACTCTGTACTGCATTAAAGCTAATAAATATACCCACCATTCCACACCACCCTGTGCTTGACTCTAGTTAGGAATCATGGCTCAGCTGAAAACGGAAATATTAACCTCAACGAAGCGGTCTGTATTTAGAAAGTAAAACATTTCCATGGCTTGCTCTCAAGTCTTCGGGCTGCCATGGCAACAATGTTGGTCTCAGAGTGACTCATCTTTTCAGTGTCTATCACACAACAGGAGCTATAAGCACTTCAACCTCTCCACTGCAGGAGAGAAGACACATCTTTGCCATTTACAGTCTTTTTAGGCCCTGAGAGCGGCTTTAGTCTTTACCTACAGCTGCTCTTTACCATCATTACTTTGTGTTCATGTATTTAAAGCACTATGACTACTGCTCAATAAAAGACAGTAACATTTTTCAGGAGGGGGCAATTTGTGGTGATATGAATACTTAAATTACATCTTTCTAACAAATTAACACCTTCACATATGGTATTAATGGTAAGTATGAACAGCTATGCCTATTGCCTATGCATGCAACCATTTATAACCACAGACTTATGCATTGTATATGACTCATAAATCATACACTGTGTGCTACTAGGCAACAGATGGCGAAAGGTTAATGAGTTTAGTTTGAACAATTGGGACTGGACCTGCAAACAACCTTAAGGTTAGGCACAAATGTGGGCTGGCAGAAATAGGAATTTACAGTGAAAAATACACTACCTTAATCGTGGACTATGTCATGAAAGTGCTTGGAAAAACTGCCATATCACATTTCTTTCCAGGGCCGACCGTATCATAGTTCTAGGATAATGACTGCACTTATATCAGATTTTTGGCAACAAGGCGTGAAGGCTATCTTCACAAAGTACGTATGAGTAAGCACTTTTGCTGTGCTCCCTGAGGCAGGAGATGTACATAAAGTGCATGACTCTAGACAAGGTCTGCACTGATCAGGGAAACTGAACTCAATCCTAAAGGGTCTCGGTCATCATTCACAACAGTGTCCAAATGCACAAGACTCCAAGATTTGGCTGCAACACATTTTCATTCAACAGAGCTCCACACACTTAAAGTACACGCTATGCAACATAACAGTGAGCTGTTTGTTATTACTCAGTGTCAGTTATACCGGCAAATATTTTGATTGCTATCTAAAATGTAAGCCGAGAGTATGCTGGTTTACTTTAGCTGCGATAGAAGGTTATTGGCACACCGTAGGTAATATTTTTAAGCGCTTCACAATCTTGAGTTAGATAAAGGCCTTGTAACTAGGGATGCACGATATTGGTTTTTTGAAACCGATACCGATACCGATAACTTCCTGCTTCTCAAGACCGATACCCGATAATAATATAATATATGTATTAAATGTACCTGTAGTTTTTGCACACCTAGTGGTACCTTTGCAGCTGGCTTTGGATTCGCCGCTAGTTTAGCAGCGCAGGCATCTTCGTACGCTTTTAACACACCATCGTAGCGATGGCGATGTTTCAGGTGACTAATCAGGTTGGAAGTATTATAGCTCGTTGCCTTTTTCCCTCCTCGTGGAACTTCTGTATTGCATTTGTTAATACAAATAGCAAGCGAACTATCTAACTCTGAAACTTTGAAATAGTCCCATACTACCTACGACATGTTTGTTTACTGTCCTGGCTTCACGGCCGCACACCATTTACGTCACAGCCAGGCATGAGTTAGGGAGCGCTGGATTTGTGAAAAACTCCCCTCTTCCTAAACCACTAATACCACAGTACTGGCAAAACGGGAGGAGCCGAGTGAAAAACAAGCGCCCCTCATCCCAATCCACCCATATTTTTCCCCCCAAAAATTATATTGTATATTATCGGGGCTATTAATACTTTTATCGGGTTTATCGGGATGACGTCAAAATTCCTAATATCGGGCCGATAATTATCGTGCACCACTACTTGTAACATTTGCTTATTATTGTACTTCCATCCTATTATATTTCCCTTTGCTGTGATTTGCAATGTTTATAACTAATCCACTGACACAAAAGTCCCTCAACCTGTAGTTTTACTTTTAGTGAGCGAGAAGTCATCTGGTGATGCCAGCTCAACATTTCTATCATGTGGGCTTCGAACACGGGCCAAAAGCCCCTTCACAGAAAACACTTTCCTCCTCTGTGACTAATAACACTTTGAAAAGACATGAAAAGGGTGGTTGTATTAAGACTTTAAACGCCCTTTGAAAAGACATGGAATTAATCAAAAACTAAAACAACAGTCTAATACTCAAACTGTTAATTTAAAAATGCAAGTGTTAGTTAAAGGTGGGAGAATAAACTGCACCATGTTAAAAAGGAAAACGTCCAAATGAAAGGAAACTATAAAAACAGATTTGATTTCCCTGTATGCATCCTACTAGATAGAAAATGAGGCGTTGGACATTTTCTACAATGCTTTAAAATCATACAACAGCAGTCATTATTGATACCAACTGTTTGATGCGATGTTGCATTATGTTATAAAGTTCAAACTACTTGACCAGGCAAGTCTTTCGCACTTCCACTCTGCTCGTTCCTCCAGTATCAGATCCACTCGTAGGAAGCTGTTGTGGCATGTCTGTATACGTTTAACAAATTGCTAATACAAAAAATTCTATGACGCACGAGCCGTTAAAAGCACAAGTGTGGATTCCTCAACTGTTTTAGGTTTTCTTTTGTGGACCTTAATAGGATTAAATATCATCTAGTGCAGTGGTTCCCAACCTTTTTTCCCAAGAGCCCCCCCAAATGACTCCTGTTGGAAGTTTTTTTATAGAAGGACATACAAAAACATTAATCTCAGCAAAGAGAAGAGATGCAATATGCCAGATTATAGCTAATAGCTCATTTCCATCTGTGGTCCTCAGACAGGTTCATAACAATCAATAAACAAATAATAACATTGTATGATCTCTATCAGTCAAACCATTTTAAAACCTGATTTAAGTACAGCTCAATAAATTAATACATAGTACACTTGAAATACACTTACATGATCTCGGTCACTCGAATAATTACAACGCCTGATTTAAATTCAGGTTACGAACATAACACTTAGTACACTTCAAATACACTTAAATAAAATATCTACGATATAGTATGACAATACAGTTCAAATTCAAAAAAAGGAAAAACTCAGATTACAGTGTAATTAATGTTGGCATGACTGGTTGTTGTTCTACTTTCCCGAGTTTCATTTTTTTTGCACCATAGGAAAACGAGTTAAAATCAGTACAGGTTTTAAGTTAAACTGGAAGAGTATTCTAGTGCTTGATGGCCGTAAACGAAAATGCTGATCGCCCAAAGGCAGTGCGCCTCAGAGGGATGGTTAGATCTGCATTTGATGCAGATCTGGAGTTTCTGCAACTCTGCTCACGGCGAAACTGAAAAAAGCCCCTCAACGGTGGTGTTGTAGAATTGTGAATGATTCTGAATACCAATCGAACTCGGGAAAGTAGAACAACACTATCAAAACTGAAAAGTTTGTATTTGGACAGTATATTGCAATGATGGTGTTTTAATGACTTTCTATCCATAACTTTTAAGGCTTGTTTATAAAGAACCTCAAGTGGTCTCATAGCAGTCTTAGTTGCTTGGGACCAGCAGGTTATACAGTAGTGAAAATGTGATAGTATCATGGCATGCAAAAAGGTTTTCGATGCTTCTATGGTTAATGAGTTCCTAATATGTTTAAATTTGAAAATGTTATAGTTCAGCTTTCTAGTCATGCTTCTAATATGGCTTTCAAAAAGTCAAATTGGCATCCAAGATCACTCCCAAGTATTTGACCTCATTGACGTTTTCAATTATTTTACCATTCACACGAAGCTGTGGATGCGTGGTTGTTTTTTTCTTATTCGTGAAATACATTGTCACTGTTTTGTTAGTGTTTAAAGTAAGACACGAGTCATTTAACCATTGAGCAACTTTGTGCAGCGTCGACGAGAGCTTAGAGGCAACCTGTTCAGCATACATCTGGACGTCCACATCCTCACAAACAGATGGGAGATCATTAATATATATGCTGAACAACAGCGGTCCAAGAATTGAGCCTTGTGGCACTCCGATTGAGCATGGCTTAGTTTCTGACAGTTTATCATTTATACGGACACATTGAGAACGACCAGCTAAATAAGACCTGACCCATTGTATTGTGCTAACTGACAGGTTGAAATGGTTGAGTTTTGATAAAAGTTTGGTATGGTTTACTGTGTCAAATGCTTTTCGCAGGTCAAGGAACACTGCTCCAACTATCCCTCCTTTGTTTAACTTAGCCTTGATTCCTTCCACTAAATAGCAGCATGCAGTCTCAGTAGAATAATTGGTCCTAAAACCAAACTGCATAGGATGGAGTAGGTTGTTGTAGCTTAGGTGTAACACCAGCTGCTCCGCGACTACTTTTTCAACTACTTTGGACACAACAGGTAGAATACTGATGGGTCTATAGTTGCCTACTTCTTTCTTGTCGCCACATTTAAAAATTGGTGTTACAATAGCAGTTTTAAGAGCTGATGGAAATGTATTATCTTTTATTGATTGATTTGTAATATAGGTGATGGAGCTAGCTAAGTCCTTTTTATGTTTTTTTTTATAAATACTGTGTCTAGTCCCCAGTGATCTTTAGCCTTAGAATTTGATAAGGTGGAAATTATTTTATTCACTTTAGTCTCATTTGTACAGTTGAGTTTGAGCACGTTTGTATCGTCAGCTAATGCAAGAAGCGGTTCTGTTACAGTGAAACTAGAGATGTCCCGATCCGATCACGTGATCGGGGATCGGAGCCGATCACGGGATTTTCAAAAAATCGGGGATCGGGATTTTTTTTATATAAAATATTTTTATTATTTAATGTTACAAAACAAAAATGACCATGTTCACGTCTTAAAGTCATCCTGAGGCCTTAGTTTTGGTTAAAAATTACACAACATCATGTATGTGTTGCTTTCTTTGGGCTTGTTTTCAGACCTGGTTATTTCTCTCAAATCTGGCAACAGAGTGGGCGCAGTGTCTAATAGTAGCAGTAAGCTAACGAGAGGCTACGTTCAGCTGGTGACTCGGGAGTCGGGACAGAGAAAATGTCAGGAGTTTGGAAGTATTATGAAATTGAAAGCGAAGGCAGTGTAACAGCCAGATGCAATGTTTGCAAGGCGGAGGTTCCACGTGGTGGAAAGAACAGAGCTACGTTCAACACGACCAATCTAATACGCCACCTGAGAAACAAACACCAACAACAACACAACGAGTACACAGCGGCCACTCAGGTAACGGCACTGAAACAACCGACACTTTCAGAGACTTTTAAAAAGGAAAGAGAAACTGCTCCAGAACAGTGAAAAGGCCAAACAAATAACAGCCAAGATAGCTGAATTCATCGCGTTGGATGACCAGCCGTTATCTGTTACCTTTTTTTTCTCTTAATGCATTGCATAAAGATCGGGAAAAATCGGTATCGGCAGATTGTCAAAATCAAATGATCGGAAGCGGAAGCGGAGCAAAAAAAGGTGATCGGGACATCCCTAATTGAAACTGTGGGCCAATTCTGAAACAGACTCAATAAAGAAAGTATTAAAATGGCTTGAAAAAAAGAAAATAAGGGGAGGTGGAGCTAATGCCTGATCAGAATTCTACCGGAGATAAAGGTACATTCGGTTGTGATAAAACGCCATCCTCTTCAAACCGCGTCAAGGATTATTTCTGAAATAGTATGGAGCTCAAATGCTTTTTCTCTTGCAGGTTTATCACAAGGTGAGTTCCTTTTTTTTTTTAAATCTCCTGCTTTTTAAAAACACATGTGCTCTTCAGTACAGGTTAGCTCCGAGTGTTAGCGAGGCTTGCTAATCTAAACAAAAACGAGATTACGTCCAAAACACGTCAGGCATTGTTTCTGATAGCAACTTTCTGTGGGTCCTCCGACGTCACAGCGGATGGTAATCTGTATCCGCTCGTTGTACACCCGTCACAAAGTGCATTTTGCATGATAGGTCCCCTTTAATATTACCATTCCTCTTTATTATGCTAGCCAAAAACAAAGCAAGATGCTTGCTGCGCTACAGTGAAATAACTTGTAAGATCATGTTAAAATACACTGTGATCACATAGTTGTGAATGGAACTTGTTAATCAGGATAAGCTCAAGACAGATGAACCAGGCTGAACGAAGACAACAGACAGGGATCTAGTCCAGTGAATAGTGACATTTATCGTATAACAGTTTTCAAATACAAACCAGACATAAATAAACAGAGGTGTTTTTAGCAGCACACTATTTGGGAAGAGTGGGTCAAACTTTGTAGTGGATTCAATACAGGTGTGTGAATCAGCCAGTTATTGCCAAAGCAGTTTTTAAACACAAATATAAATTCTGCCAAATACCAAAATCATGTTAATAAATCCTAATGACAATGAATCATTGTGTCTATGCTAGGGCTGTACCCGAATATTAGTTCGTTGGAGTACTATTCGGGTTTCAATTTCGTTATTCGGATATTCGTTTTGTTTGTTTTTTCCCCGTTTTTTTTTCAAATTGAATTTATTGAAATCTCCAATATCAACATAAGAGCTTGTTTGGGGGGTGCTAACACTTAACCATAACCGTTAAAGTTTACTTTCCCTGTCTTGATATGTAGATATTACTTTTCTCCGTTAATGTCCGTCACGTTGTTTCCAAAGCAACAACAACTTCCTGTCAACAGCACTACCTCTCCTTCAAAATAAAAGCATGTCCATAAATAGGAAGCCAAACCAAATTACACTTAAGACACGAAAGTAACAAACACAATGCGATATCCTTTTCAATTTCAAAGAACACAAATTGGGTTAATAACTATAAAACAACAATACTGTAGAATAACAAAATGAATGCCGTGAATACATCAAAATACACGTGTTGAAGCGGTTCGCTGCTGATTACTACGCCCCCCTCCCCCCCTGAATATTCGCTGCTGATTACTACCGAATATCCGGAGCCCAAAAAATGGTAGTTGGGACAGCCCTAGTCTATGCTCAAATAGAGTGCATGTGGAGAGTTTGAAACTGCATTGAGTTCACCATTCAAGTATAAAATACACAACACTACACTGGAGAAACAAACATGCATTAAACACTGCAAGGGTTACAAGTGTATATAATGTTTACTCAACTGTTAAATGTACACAAATATCTAAATGTTTGTGTCATTCTAAGTTAGGAAAACATCAGGGAAGCTACAAAATGCAATAGTAAGTACTAGGAACCTCATTAAATAAACTAGCAGTATTTCACTCGACAGGCAAGGAGCAGAGTCGTTCTGGCAATACGACAAACCTGTCCAGACCCCCCCCCCCCCACATGCATATCTGCACCTACAACAAACTACTGCATCAACTGACAACAGACTCTCCAAAGTTTCATACTGGTTACCCATATCATCCCACAGTGTCATATTTCCCTTAAGGCATTTTGCAACCCTGTTTAATACACTCAGTATTATAAGCGCTTGTTAGACAGCCATACATTCATAGTAGGATGATATGAACACACATGTATTTTGGGTACAGGTGAGCCCAGTGACAAACAAACTGGAAAAAACGATGTTATTTCAACAGGTAGGTCACTTTTTTTCAGTTGCAGCATTGCGATACCCTTTACCAGGTACCCTTCAGTATTGTGCAGTACTAGTTTTATCTACCTCTGGAACAAGCTAAACTAGTTATAAATATATTTATTCTTCACTGTCGGGTCACTCATTACTGGATCAGTGAGCTGCATGAGATACTGACAGGCTGTGAGGAGAGAGAGAGGGGGAGAGGTTCCACTAATTTCTCCCGTGTTATTATCCAAAGTTAATGTAAACTTGAATAATGTACTTCATTTGAATGTAATAATTATGTTGGTTGTTGTTTGTGGAAGCGCCAGTGAATGAGCCCCATTAACTGAGTTTTAAACATCACTTTAAATGGAAGATCCCCATAGGCCCCGCCCACTCGATCGGATCGGCCGATACTGATTCCGGCGATCGGGTCCAAAATTGGCGATCGGAGCATCCCTAATTCTAACCATGCCTCATATCCCTCTATTTAAATTCCCGTTTCAAAAGTGCTGATTTTGGGTATAAAGCTTTTAAAGAAACATTTATTAAAAATGAGGGGCGGAGCTTATGCCTGCTCATGCGGGAGATTCTACCAGCAGATACTGCCATGACGAAACACCATATCATGGATTATCAAGGATTATTTCTGAAACAGTATGGAGCTCAAAGGCTTTCTCTCTTGCCGGTTATACCACAAGGTGAGTTCCTTTTTATATCCAGCTTCTTGACACACATGCTCTGACAGGTTAGCTCTGAGTGTTAGCAATGCTAATGTAAACACCGACCATATTACGTCCAAAACAGTCGGGCATTGTTTCTGATAGTGCTGTGGGTCTGCATTGCCGATATGACGTCATATCGGACGCAAATATGGATCAGCTCAGTTGTAGCCCCGTTTTTAGAGATTTGGGTACGGAGGAAAAGAGAGAGGGTTTTATTTTCTGACGCTGCGTGAGTTCCCTGACACACCGGGGACACATATTTATGTATAAAAGACATCAAAAAGTGACTTTTGCATGATAGGTCTCCTTTAAGTATCAGGTGTGGGTCATGTGGCTTGTGACCTAAAGGCAACCGGTTCAAATTCTTAGACTTGCAGGGCTACATTTGAATGAGTTAGAATGGCTGTATGCTTCTGTATTGAAACCTTCCAGAAACCCTGCTTTGCAAGGTTATAATCCAGCATGTTTGCACTGGAATTAGCTTTGTAACATAACAAATAATTATCTGAAAGTCATATAGAAGTTTACTGAACCTTACTTTAACAGTTGTCTCAACTATCAACACTACCAGCAACAACCTACACGAGGAAAACACAGGCAAATCTTTGTGGCCAGTCTTGTGTTTTACACAATGTTTCTCCTTCAGCCAAAGGTGACCAAATTTAGGAAAATGTATTTTGGAAAATCTATATTTTGATTCTAAAATAAATATAACTCAATCCCCACCCACACCATACACCTCATGGTGTGTATAGATCCAACAGTTTGTTGTGTAATGGTCTCATTGTTGAATATGTTCTGACATTGTTCTGTATGTGATGAACTGTTGCAGACAGTCTTCCTTTTTAATTGTTTGTATAGTACTGTATTGTTCTTTTAAATACTCCTTCCTGCCCATTAACTGCAGATGTAAATTAGGTTGTGTTGTGCATGGACCCCTGGTAAATAAAATAATAAACTCAACTTCCATGCCTGAAACTCAAGTCACTTTTTTGTGGCCTACACAACACCTTGATGCAAAACCATGTATCACTCTTAACCTTTTCTTCAACAACAATCTCTGGATGGGCCTCTTGCATGTCAGCCCAGCTGCCAGTGAGAAAACGATGTGTCTCTCTGACACGAGAGTCAACAGTGAGTCGAAGAAAGAAAACATAACGATGACAAAATATAGTAAAAGGTTTTGGGTAGTGCCCTGTAGCCAAATCGTGTAGCTAATAACCTAAAATGTTTGGAGATGTCCCCAAAAGTGGGACCACTGTGTTCCCCTGTCCACAGATGTGCATACTGCTGTGTGTAAACGGTGTGAAATATTTGCACAAAATGCACGCCTTTATATTAGGTTTGCTGCAATTCTGGTTTTGGGCTGCATGCTGATAGTAAGTGCTGCAGATCTAGCACTACACAGAGCAAACAGCCTACTTTAATCTGGGCCCCCTTCATCCTCTTACCGTACCTTTGAGCTGCGGCAGCGGGGAGAGCTCCACCGGGGCGCTCTGTGTGCGGTACTGGGAAGAGCCTTGGGATTTTCTCTGTTTCTGGGCCTTCCTCATGGACTTTCTCGTAAACCCGTCCACTTTCTCGGATGCGGAGATAGCCGACATTTTGATGCACAAACTGACGAAGACTTCAGGCAAGCGATTGTATTCCTAGGTCAAACGAAAGGGTTGTCTTCTGCTCGCACCCAAAAATATGGAGCCAAATGCACGACTTGAAGCTCGTCTCCTGTCTGGTGTTATTCTGTATGATCCAACATGGTCGCTCGGTATTAGGATTAGACTGAGTCCAAAGACTGCATCATTCGGGTAACTCGTTCTCTGAAACACGGGGACAATCTTCAAAACACGAAGCAAAAAGCCAAACTCATGACATAGCCTGCAGTATAACCTGGAGTTACAAACCGAAGAAAAATTATCGCTCAGCTTTCAAAATGTCTGGTGTTTTTTTTTTTTACTGCTTCGTCATGTTTGCAAAAAATATACCTGTTGCAAAACGCATTACAGCCATTCTGGTAAAAAAAAGTTGGCTGAATTAGTCGTTAAATCTCGGCTGTAGCAAACTACTGTACTGCTAGCCTGTTTGCTAACGTACCTAGCTAGCTTGCTAAAAGATTAGCCGACGTTAATGTACGCCACTACGACAACAGTTTGCACCGCTGTCGAGAAAGAAAAGTTACAAAAGGATAGTTGCCCCGTTAAATTCATGTAGTTCCTCGTTAAAACGCCAAGTCCAGGTCTTCAAGCCGTGTTTTTAAATCCTAGTGAGACTTCCGCTGAGAGTGTTTTCAGAACAACTATCCGCGATCGATGAAGTTGAATTTCGCTCGACGACTGAGTCCCTTAAAAGTTAGCCGTGTCCACATGCAGTTGACTTTGTCTTAACTACATTCCCCGTGAAATCATGAGCTGTAGTTTCGTTTTCACGGTCTCTAAAAACACAGAGTAATCTCAAATAGACGAAATAACTGAACGTCGTGCTGAGCAGGCAGCCATAAACACTCCCAGTGTAGTCGTTGTCTGTCTGACTTCACTGTTCGCTGAGCTGAGCAGCCTGACAGGTGTACGTCACAGAATGGCGTCTCCGACGGCCAATCACAAGCAGAGGATTAAAAAACGGTAAACTTTTTAGACCAATTAATTGGCGTGGAAGGCGGGCCCTGGACATGTGACATGTGAAAACAAATACGTGACGTTGTACAGTTGAATGAGGAGTGGCAACTGTAGTAGATGTTCCCACAAAAATATTGGTTGAAGAAGTTTGAATTTGAAATCCTTCATCGACTTTATATAGGTTGGATAACTTTTTGTTAAATTGGAAACAAGTATACTCATTTAGCTGTGCCTTATGCCATGTTTAATGTAGCCATTTCCATAACATTTTGATATTAGGTGTAGGTTTTTCTTGATTCTTGGATCAAAATCATTTACAAATTCGAAAAATTGTACATATTTTATATTTGCACGGTAACATTTTATGAATGTGAATTTGCAAGAGTAAAACCTACCTTTAATGTTTTTAAGAAAGAAATTGAGCTATTAAGACAGTAACTTCAGCAAAAAAACCTAGTTAAACCTAGTTTAAAGCCTGTTATACAGATGAGTTGGGTTGTGTTAAGCGTAATAGACAAGAGCATTTATTTGCATTTTTTCTTTCTTGTTCTCTTTGGAATACTGAATAACTTTACATCGCTATGACCGTAGAAAAAAATAATCAAATAACATCAGAGTGGACTAATATGTGTAACCTGTTAAGACTTTGTAACCACTGCAATAAATAATGAAATGAGTGACATTTCTGTCACTTGTGTCTCACCACTAATCACACACAAAAACACACACACATACACGAATCACACTGATGAGATGCGACCAAAAGCATGCAGCACACTGGGAAAACTCTTTAGAATTTAATAAAATCTAAACAATGCGAATTTGGATCAACTATATACAAATGAACCAAGCACGACTCATTGGTTATTTTGTACATATAAACAACTTGAGCATATGCTCAAGAAAAATCACAATTGACAGAAATGTAACACTGAAACAAAAAAGGTACATGACAAAAACCCACAAAGAGATGAAGCAATAAATAAACTTGGGTTCATAAAAATGTTTGTTGATGGTGTGGATCCAATTCATGTTTTCTTAGCAGTATTTCAAATGTTCACTCCTTTAGACTCTTTCTGCACTCTGAGGATTCATTCCTGGTGACCTCTTGAACATCTCTATTAAAGGTGGGTCATTGTGTAAATGCATCTCCTGACGTTGTTAGGTTTGAGTCAAATTAAAGATGTACTCATCAACATACTATTATTCATTTTTTACCAGAGATTCTGAACAGCACTAGAACATTGTGTAGGAGGCAACTGCAAAACCCTAATTAAAAAAAGAAAATAACAGCCTCTCAGGATGTGAATACTGCAGCGACAAATATCCAGAATGATTATTTTGTCAATCTCAATGAAGCCCAAGTTTATGTGCTCATGAAATCTGGATCTGGATCAGTGTTCTTGGAGGCTCGAGGTCTGTGGGTTCAGGTTAAAACATGTTTAGTATTTTAAACCGAGGCAAAGCATCCAACTGGCACAGGTGGTCACTCCAGAGGCCTTCTTGCGAAATACATGGAGATTTTCTTTATGCTCTGCAGTGAGCGGATTGTCTGAAAAACATAAATCACAAAGAAGCTCAACTACAATATTCATATGAATAGCTATAAAATACCCCTGTGCATGTCAACATTCACACTGATGCGTAGAGACGGACAATATCAGAGAGTCCTGCCTCAAGCCTTTGTGTTTCTATTGTTTGTTTTTTTCAAATTCCCTCTCGGATACAAGAGAAGGAATTTCTAGACTGACATTCCAAGAAAGTATTTTTGTATTTATTAAATAATGGGCAGTAAAGAAGCTCACAGGAAACATCTCTAAGAGGGAAAACGGCACATTCTGACATGATAGAGAAAAATGAACACAACTGACAACAGCTAAAACTGTTAAAGCAGAGATTGTTGTGCTTACCGGAGAAACTGGTGTCTTGCCTTCGTGTCTCTTAGAGGCACTGGGGCTTCTGGGAGACCTCGGGCTTCCTTGACCTTTCCTCATCTTCTGGCCCAGCACTGACAGCCAGTCCATGGGTCCGGGGGAGCAGTTCTCCTTGCCGGTCTGAGAGAGCTGCTCGCTGTCCTCTGTGGGACAGCCTGTCTGTAGTCGGCTCTCTTGCTTGGAGCAGCAAATCCCCGACAGAGCCCGGCTTCTCTTGGCCGCCGGGTAGAGTTCGGTAACACAGTCACACTGCTCTGCCCCCCCACAGCCTGCAGAAGACCCCTCTCCTGTCTCCAGCCTGCGTTTGGCCCGTCGCTCGCTGGGAGAGGCGCTGCTCGCCGGGCTCTGAGGACACAGACTGAGCACGCGGCGAGGCTGAGGGCTGGCCTGAGCAGGAGACCCACGGCTCGGGGATAACCATTTCTTGATAGAGGATGGTGTTCTCTGGCGGACAGCAGCAGCCTTGGCACCCTGAGAAGGGATGGGAGAGGTGGTGCTGGAGGGGAGAGGCATTGCGGCTCCGCTGGGAGCACAGGCAGCGAGCCGGGGGGACGCCAGGCCGCCGAGGCTCTCTGTCTTCTGGATCTTGGCGGGGGTTGTTTCAGCTCTGATAGAAGGCCCTTAACACATTCATAAGTCCAAGTTAGCTCACAATGAATAATTGAAATGACACATTTTGCAGTTATTAGACAAGACAGCGATGTTGGGCTACAAATAATCAGATGATTATTTTTTAGATTCATTGATACATTTTGTCCGTGAAAATGTCAGAAATTAGCGAAAACTGTCCATCCCATCTTCTAAAAAAATCCAAAGGTGACTTTTTTTTTCGGTCAAAAACTTCAGTTTAATATAGTGTAAAACTGAGAGTAGCAGGACATCTCTATATTCGGGGCACTCCAAATAGCATTTGCTGAGAATTTGGCAAATTACTTAATCGGTAAATCAATTATACAAATAGTTGCCAAAACAGCCATCTTCCTGTTCATCTATTATACAACATACTGTCCTGATATGAAGAATTGTAGTTTAATTCTTACCTGAGGGAGATTTAAGACGTGCCCAGCCGACAAGGTTGGCCTCTCCCACTGAGGATTCGGCTCCATCCATTTTCCGGTGAAGCCTCCAGATACGTACAGTGTGATCATCAGAACAGGAAGCAATCTGTAAACAGAGCAGGGGGGATTAAACAGCGCCTAAATCCATCTTCCCTGCTTATTAAAACCGCTCAGCTTCACAACAGGAAAACACAAATACCTCTGATTTATTTAAAGTGTCTAAGAAAAGCTTAAACCACAAATATAAAAGTTTGTCGGCTCACCTTGGTCAAATCTGTCGGACACCATGCAATAGATGTCACTTCCTCACTATGGCCTTGGAGCATCATGGGAGGCTGATTAGGCTCCGAGATCTGAAATGTCAAATAAGTTGGATAAATGCTAACCATACACCATTATAATAATCAATCAGAATCATTAAAAAAAACAACACTATTTAGTATGGCAAAATAAAACAGACAGTACCTTCCAGATGTATGCGTTATTGTCACTTGAACCGCTGGCTAAGAACTGGTCATCGGGGCTAATAGTGGACTTTACATAAAAGGAGGAGTTCTGGTGGCCACTGAAAGCTGCCACTGTGGAGGGGAAATAAACAAAACGGCAATATGAGAATCCCTGAATTAAGAGCAAATCCAAAAAGCAATTAAGTCTGAAATAAGCCCACATAAAAACAAAGAATATAGGAATAGAAACCAAATGACACAAGCCTTAATGAGAAACAAAGTTTAAAAACAGAAAGACCTGAGAAACTCAAACAGTCTTAAGTTCAAGTGTGTGCAACGTGTGAGTATTAACCAGCTGTTTTGTACTGATAAAGTGTCCGGATATAGTTCTACATATTTAATTAAACCTTTAAATTAAAGATATTAGTAGTACAATCAGACAAAAGCCATGCATCTCTACACTTCCTCTATTTAATAGGGCCCTCCTATTGGCTCCCCATGACAGTTACAGTATAACAAAGGATATACGTTTGCAGCCCCATCTAGTGATATTCAATGGCAATGAATACAATGGCGGATAAACAATGACACAGAAACACAATAGGTTTAGTCAGAGTGGAGTCCTTGTTTACCTGGAGTTGTTTTTGTTCCGCTAACATTGAACATGTAGATATTATCATCAGTGCAGTTACATACGATGTTGGATCTGGTTGAGTCCAGAACAAGTCCGGAATAACCTGTAACGCATGCAAAACAACATTAAATTATTCTGCTTATTTGCATATTTGAGGTAAAACGGTGTGTCAGTATTGTACAAAACGTACCCAGTCTCATGCGCATGCAGGAACCCGGGTAGGGGTACGTCTGCAGAGGAACAGGATCCTGACGGAGTGCAGTGTAGTTCTTCCTTAGATCCCACATCTTGATTACACTGAGTAAGAGGAAGGAAATAGAACAATGAATTGAATTATGCGTGTCCATTTACTCTGAAGGTCATTTTATTCTGGCTTGGGGCAAGTAACAAAACACATGACACTGCATTCTTACCCATCGACAGCCCCAGAGGAGATGAGGGTGTGCTGATCCTGGAACAGAACCACGGTGACACTCTGCTGGGTGTCCTGCAAGAGAGAGGAGGCGCTCACAGATCAGTATTCCTTCCTCAAAGGCCTACGCCTCATTCTATAGAGTGCCACAGTGACGCGTCCTAAAACCCGTAAGTTAGCATTTTACCACGTCCGGTTCCTTCGACAAAAAAGCAATGGGATTTCTCCATAGGATTTTGGAAAATAGCTGAAATAAGGTCTGTGGTTGAGACACATTTAAGAGACGGATCACGTTTTGTTCTACGACATTGAATACATCAGCAGCTGGTGATTTTTGAAGAGTTTACGTGTCTGAAAAACGATGGTTGTTAACAAGTGGCTGAAGAGGACTACAGAAGTTGTCCAGGCCGTTTTACGTCATTACACCGAACACGTAAACACTCCCGCTAAGTTTGTTTGCCCTGTTCGGCTTGAAAGCAAGTACCTGCCTCCTGCAAACTGTTCAAACAAACACTTCAACTTGTAACATTTTGAATCTGTAGTTTTGAATATGGATCTTAAGTTGGCGTGACGTTGAAGCAGCGACCCTACTGTAGTTCCTTTATAGCATAACGTTAGCATTTTGCTTCTGGCGACTAGATTTACGATTAGAAAATTATAAAAGTAGGATAGACGTGTGGAGATTATCCGGCTGAACTAAACGTGATCCGTCTCTTAAATGTGTCTCAACCACAGACCTTATTTCCAGCTATTTTCCAAAATCCTATGGAGAAATTGCATTGCGTTTTTGTCGAAGGAACCGGAAGAAGTTTACTTCCGGGTTTTAGGATGCGTCACTGCGGCCCTCTATTATAGCTGTTGAATAAACTCACCACACTGGGAGCCATGCCACGTGTGCTGACCCGCCTCTTCTTGGTTTTGGTGAGGGGGTTTGTCTCTGCTTTGTTGTGAGCGCCACTGATCTGGTTCACCTGCCTGTAGAAACCATCTGAGAGGAAGACATAAACATTGTCACACGCATGTATAAGAAAACTCATCATTATCCCCACAAGGTCTTATACATTTCAAAGGTTTAAAAACAAAGACTGGGTTCAACCAAACCCTAGAATACTTAATATAAACAAAACCTTTGTAATTGAAATGTTTGATTCATACCTTTTTTGCTGCACCTGGTGTCCCAGACCATAATATTTCCATCTCTGGCCCCAGTACAGAACACAGCTGTTTCATAGAAGACAAAGAATCAGTAATGTCTGTGACACAACAAAGCATCTGTTAAGCAAATGGTATTACATTTAAATAACAAATATCAAGCATCCATATTCTTTACATTGATTACTGCAGAAAAAACGCTTATTTTCTTTGATCTTTAAATCTAACGTCCACATTTTTTTCTGCCTGGCAAATGATTAATTCTACCAACAGATGAGGATGTTTAAACAGCCTGCTATAGCCTCAAAGTCAATCCACCACCAACACAGTGTTTTCTTGTGTCTTTTCAGACAGAAATGGGAACAAATATCCCTTAGCAACAGAGTATCCAGGCACTATCTAGTTTACCTTTCTCCTGTGGTGCGAATGAAACAGACTTGAGGCTGCAGAGGTGACCTTTGAAGCTGCCTAACATCTCCCCTGACCTCACATCCCACAGCCTGGCCATTTGATCACCAGCAGCAGTAACCTAAGGAAGGCAATTTAACAATAACAATTATTTAAAGAAGGGTTTATTAGTAAGAAAAAGGACAATTACAATCTGCTTTATATGCTGCAAGAAGAACAAGAGTCACATCAAGAAAAAAATCAATGAATCAACTTTTAAAGGAACATATATTTGATGCATTTATGGCTAATGCATACAACAAAAGAACATAGACATAGTAATTATGGCATTAATGACATTGTACTTACCAAGTGAGGCTCCCCCGGTACCCAGGCTATGTCAAAAACAGCGTTCTCATGGGCCAGCCATTCTGCAAATAATAACACACAATCAGCTATACTTCCTGATAACTGTCTGAACTATTGTGAAAAAGGGGAGTTTCTACACATACCTTTTAGAAGTGGCTTCTCCCGGCTCTCTGTGTCGTAGATTCTAACAATGCCTTCTTCATTAGCTGCTGCCAGGATGTTCTGCATGTGTCCGGCTGAAGAGAGACACACCAGTTAGATGGATATAAAAAGCAAAACAGATCCTAGCTCTGCTGTGTATCCTGTGAGGAGAATTGACTATGTACTGAACACAGGTGGGTTACCAGAGGAGAAGGCCAGTCCAAACGGGGGCACAGAGTCCCCCAGGTTGCCGTAAGAGATGTGTTCATCGTGTCGGACGCAGTGGTACCCCCCCAGCAGAGAGCTCAGGGGGTGCCTCGGCCCGGGGTCGGCAAGGACGGCTGGTGAGACAAAAGGAGAAACATACTTGTAGTCAGACATTGTTCTAAAACTATACCAACTGATCCTTCAATCTGTGATTTTAGTACACAGCATTCAGAGATTAAATTGCACCATTTGTTTATTAAAGCTATCTGACAGCTGTTTGTACTTACTTTTTCCTGTTTGACTTTTTCTTCTGACATTTAAAAACAGTAATAAAAGCCTGGGCAGCAACTCAGTATTACAATTAATCTACTGTTAGTGGCATAATAAAGTAATGGTTGAATCGTATAATGTTATATTTTATTATTATCCTTTTTTATTTACTTGTTATGCCTACGTGCGCATTGTTGGAAAAGTACTGAGATCCTTTACTTACAGTAAGTCAAAGTACAATTATTATGGTCTTAAATTACTCAACTACAAGTACAAGTCCTGATTTCAAATGTTAGCATCAATATGTACTTAAAGTGCTCATTCTGCACAATGACACACTTCAGAATAATACAGAATATTATCAGCTAAACGTATTTCAAGTATCAAAAGTAAAAGCAATCCTTATGCAGAATGCATCTTTTCACAGTATTTTATTATTGTGGTTATTTTATTATCCTGTTTTATACATGTAAAAGCATTTTAGTATTGTTGTTTGTCAATGTAGACTAAATGTAGGTATGGAAAACTGTGTAATAATAATAATAAATTATATTTCTATAGCGCTTTTCTTGAACCCAAAGACGCTTGTAGATTAGTATTACAGTACTCCATTATACCATATCAGCATATCCTGTTTTTATATGTACAAAGTAGCTGTGAATATTAAAGCAAGTGGAGTGGAGTAAAAAGTACAATATTTGCAATATTAAGGCTTCTTCTGAAAGCATTCATTTATAATGTGGCATGCTGTTACATTTGCACATGCTGTACAGTTTTGCCTCTTTGACTGAGTACACTTTTATGTTATTTTCCCGAATGTTTTAAAGTCTCACTTGAAAATGAGTTCTCAATCACAATGTGACTCTATTTCAGACGTTACGCTTTTTAATGTAACATCACTTTACCTAATGTACGTGAACTAATGCCAATTTGAGGAACTACTTTAGGAACGTTTAATCATACTGCCATTGCAACAGAACTGTACACGTATTTAATTTGAATAAAACAAACATTAAAGTAAGCTTGGAATACATTTGATTTTAGCCTATCTACATGAAGTTAGCACAAAACACACATAGGGCAAACCCGGGAACCGAAAAGCACCAGAAATAATCCCCAACATTATATGTTCTCACCATTCTGCCTTCGTTTGCCCAATCCTCTGTCAACTATCGAGCGGAACAGCATAGCTACACTACACTACACTACAGGACGATCGGAAATTAATTTAGTGAGAAGTTTTCTCAGATGAGCTGGTGGTCTTTTTTCCGTGTTGCTACTTCTGCTGGTGTTTCCCGCGAACAGTTCTGTGAACAGAGGACTGAATCCCCCGCTAAACCCGCGTTCCGCGCTCCCATTGGCTGAGAGCAGCGACGCGTCCACTTCCGCTTCCTCTGTGGAATGCACTGTAAAGTTTGCCATCATAACCATAGATATATATAAATGTATGTTTATATATATCTATGATCATAACTACCGACTACAGATCATGCTACAGATCGCATTACTTCCAATTTAAAAGTACGACTATCTTCTGACAGGCATTCATAATGGAATACTCACAGTGGCCCTATTTCTGAATCAAGATATTTTTGTATTACTTTATAAAGAACATGATGATACATTTAAAATACGACAGAAGTAGCCAAGGTTGTTTATTTCTCTGAATATTTCCAGAAACTCTGGGAGTGTAGATCTATATTTCTATATCTATCATTTGAATATCATGTGGAAAATATTAGGACTAGCATATTGAAAGATAAGGCCTCAAACTTGAATATTAGTTACATTTACTGTAGGCCTGCCTTAATTTGACTGAATATAATATATTATAATTAATGTGTGACATGGTGCCAACATTTCTGCTCTTCATGTATTCAAAACATATAGCCCTATCCTATTCCTATCCTACTTGTAAGTTAATAAACATTGAGAATACAACACATATAACACAAATTCTGGCAACAACAAAAAAGGTTTAGAGAAATACATTATTATTAAATGTAGTTGAGTAAAAATAAATGTGATTGAGTCGAAAGACTAAGTAAGATAGCATAGAAGTAGGCTGCCTTACATACATTTGAACGAAAGTAATTAACCGAATAATTGTTAACAAAGAAGAAAAATGATCAACAGTGAAATGATGCAAAATAAAATGTGACAATGTTGTTGTTGTTTTATTGTGAAAACGAAAACTGTGCACCGGAAATAGAATCACTGCAACTCCTGTGTACTCTCCGTCTGTACAATGAAATGCTAACGGCCCATTGGTGCTTTCAAGCCTCTTTTTTATTATAGAATACAACTTAACAAAAATGTCGCTTTCTATTGCACGCACCTTCCTATCAGAGGCTTGTTATGGCGAACAAGAACTCGACGCCAATTCCGCCCTCATGGAGCTGGACAAAGGTGAGTTAGCTAACTTGCTAACTAGCTAGCATCAGTCGTGATCCTGTGTGATGGGTCTTAGTTCCCATGTGTCTGTTTTGCTAAATGTAAACTGCTTGAAGAGTCCCTGCTTTGGTGTGACCGATGAAATTGCTCATTTGTTCAGGGCTGCGGTCGACAAAGCTGGGAGAGCAGTGTGAGGCTGTGGTGCTTTTTCCCAAACTCTTCCAGAAATACCCTTTTCCCATCCTCATCAACTCTGCATTTCTGAAGCTGGCAGACATCTTCAGACTCGGGTAAGAATGCTTTATAACTTGGTATTCAAACAGTAGCATGTCCATAAACCCAACAACAAAACATCAAGTGTTTCTAAAGTGGACCTTTCTCCATTTAGATGTAGCAAACAGGTATAAGTCTTCAAAAGTATTACCTACATGTAACCTGGAGAAAGTGATTGATTTTACAAGCCTCTTTTTAAAACGACCCTTCAAAGACGGGCAGCAACACATTTAATAATCTTGCAGACATAAAAATACATTACAATATCAAATGTAAACAAACAAAAACACATATATATAGTTAATCAGCATTTTCAAGTCATTAACCTAAGTCACCAATTAATCAAAACAGAACATCATTGTCCTTACTTTTTGGAATGAATTCAGTAGGTACAATGTATCAGCAAGTATTGTACAAATAAATATTTTAAACATGAAAGATTAAAAGGTTTCAATAAATAATCGTTTACCACATATTTTGTGTCTTTACTAAAACTGGTTTTTACTATGGTATATATCTCTTTATTTACATTTTAAAAAAAAATATTTCTCATTTCAGGAACAATTTTCTGCGTCTCTGTGTGCTGAAAGTGACTCAACAGAGCGAGAAACATCTTGAAAAGATCCTCAATGTGGACGAATTTGTCAAAAGGGTGTTTTCAGTCATCCACAGCAACGACCCTGTGGCCCGAGCCATCACTCTGAGGTAAATATGCGTGTACAAAAACAAATAATATTTGAGCTAAAGTTTTGCTGGTTGGCTTCAGATTTACGTAAGAAGTAAGAGATATCCTGCAATGTTGTACTACTCTTTCCAGATTATTTGAGGCTTGAACTCATCTATTTTCCTTTTGTTTCTTTTCAGGATGCTCGGTAGTTTGGCCTCCATCATCCCGGACAGGAAGAATGCCCACCACAGTATTCGCCAAAGTCTGGACTCCCATGACAATGTAGAAGTGGAGGCTGCCATATATGCTGCTGCAAGCTTCTCAGCACAGTCAAAGTAAGATTGTTTCCTTACCCGCGCTGTGATGCATAAATACTGTATGTGATGATGTTTTGTGTAAAATAGATTTGGTGTGTTTCCTGATTTTCAGAGACTTTGCAGCGGGGATTTGCAACAAAGTCAGTGAGATGATTCAAGGTAAAATCTTTATTCAGAAGTTAAAATCTCACATATCATTTTTAGTAAAAAAAAGCTTTACATATGAAATTTTTTCAGCATTGAATATTTGACAATTTTCCAAACAAAAATGAAAAACGTAAACAAAAGCCAAAAATTGTCGATTTAATGAGAATTTAATCTACAGACGTCATAATATAACCAACTTTTTCAAACGTTCTTAAATATTTACAACTGATTTTAAACAAACAAGCATTAAAATGTGATTATTACATGGCTTAGTTGAATACTCGATTCTGATTGGTCAATTCAGAACACGTGACACGTTGTTAATCCAGAACAGACAGACCGCTGTCAAGGATTTATTGACCGTTGTTAAGGACGCTCACATCTGCACAAAGAAGTTTGGTCGATTTAACTGTATGCACGCGTCGGGCTCCTGATCTGCCTGTCGGGTTCTTTTCCCCATAATGACCGCCTCGCTGCACATTATCCCTTACTTAGTGTACACACTCTATTTGATAATCCAAATGAAACGCATACATTTCATTGTACATTCACATACCAACGGAAGATGAATGCATGGATATTTGCAACCACCACTAAGAGATAGTGAATACAAATGTAACAAAATCCACAAATCATTTACCTCAATAATCACTGTTCAGCAGATCAGTGTTGGTTTGTACATTTATTTTGTATCTATAGAGTTTCCATTCCTCTTCCTCCTTTGTCTCCACTCAGCTTTAGACACCCCGGTGGACCTGAAGCTGAAGCTGATCCCGATGCTGCAGCACATGCATCACGACGCCAGCCTGGCCTCCAGCAGCAGAGAGCTGCTGCAGCACCTGGTCAGCTCCTACCCCTCCACCCCCATGGTCATCGTCACCCTGCACACCTTCACCCAGCTCGCTGCCTCCTCCCTCATCGATATCCCAAAGCAGGTAGAACAATAACAGAGCTCCACCTCGTTCACACATTCAAATGTTTGTCTTTGAATATTGGATTTTATTTTATTACCACTGTCTCTATTATTAAGATCTGGACTCTTCTACCTTTTTAGATTTGGAGACATTTGCTGCCTGTGATGCCCTTTCTCCTCTTTCTTGTGTTTCTTCAATTGTTCTATCCAAAAAGGAAAACATCTAAATTGTGTGCTTTAACATTTTTTTATCCATACAGTTGCAGCTCCTCCTTCAGTACCTTAAAGACGACCCACGAAGAGCTGTGAAGAGACTCGCGACTAATGATCTGAAGCTCCTGGCTAAAAAGGCTCCTCACCTTTGGATCAGAGAGAACACTCAGGTAGAGTTACAGCTGCACTGTCGGACCGTCTTAATATTGGTTTCAAAATGTCTAGGTCATCTAAAGTGTTTCTCCTCGGCAGACGCTGTGTGAGTGTGCCCTGAGCAGCCCTTACAACAGCCTGAAGCTGGGGATGCTGGCCGTCCTCTCCACCCTCTCTGGAACCATCGCACTCAAGCAGTACTTTCACAATATGACGGGTACTTTTTGCTTTTAATGAATGAAATGTCCTATGTAAGAATTGTAATGTAAAGTTGTTATAAAACGTTTCTACTTTCTCCCCCTTGCGTCCAGATTGCTTTCCCTTTTCCTCAAAGCCTAAAACGACACATTGTACATTCCGATCAGCAGGGAAAAAAGCAAGAAATATATTCATAAATTGTTATTTATTCTCAATGCTGTTCAGAGTAGTCTCAGTCATCCAACAGTACGCGGTCTCTCCCTCTCCTCTTGCTCTGTGCATAGGCCGCCTCTCCCTCGTTGCACACATCGAGCTTTATGCAAATGAAAGCCTGATGGTGTTGCCAACATGCAAATGAGCAAATGACTTTTAGGAAGTTTTGCAGTTAGTGCTAGGAGTTGGCAACACGGCAAAGTACACACTGCACATTTTTAACTCATGTTTGGGCTATTCATATTTACTCAATAATAATAAGTTTAAATTAAAATGTGTATATTGACACTTAAACTATGCTTTAATTGCAGGTTGGTTCTGAATGAGAGAAAGACTTGCGACTAATGCGTATTCCTCCAACTCTTTTCCCAGGTGGCTCTTCGGTTCCCCCCCGGCTCACAGACCTGGTTAAACTGGCACAAGAATGCTGTTACCATAGCAACCTGGCAGTGGCTGCTCATGGGATCGTAGTGCTCTCGAACATCGCTATTTCCTGTCCAGAAAAAGGTTAGTGGTGCCCGTGGTGAGGATTTCTGCCTCTAGCATGAACCATCGCTCCTGTGTGCGTAGACTCAGTGTTTCTGTGTTCCTCCTCCTCAGATATAATACAGCTGGAGCAGGAAACTGTTTTAGGAGTTGAATCCCTTCTGATGCTCTGCAGTCAGGACAGCAGCTCCAGCGCACAGGCCACACTCAAAGTAAGACGTCTTTATAACCTTAAGGCATGTTTTGATGAATACATTAGCGAAAGAGCTGGTGTTTAAACCTCATCTGGGATCAACCCAACTGTGTTTAAATCATAGTGTAGACAACTGTCATGTTCCTTAAACTGACATTGATGATCGATTTGTGGTCTTCTTTTAGCTATACTTTGACTTTATAGTTTCAGATTTGACATAGTTATAGTTTAAGATTGTATTTTACTTGAGCAAAGTTGTTACATTACACAGTTTTTTTTGGGAAGACATTAAATATTTGAGATTTTGTGCCTACACATTTCAGATTAAACCCATTATTTTCAGGCTTTTATGATGAAGTATTTTGAAGAAGAAACACAAATATTTGTATTCTCTTGACAAATGATTGCAGCTAAAGAGGGTAACATTGCTTTGTCAGCATTGCTCGCTAAAGCTACACTTTTTCTACACTTTAAACGTCTACATTATGATTGAATGATTCCCTATTTTGTGTCTTCACTAGACCACCCTCACCTCATTGGTCAAACTGCTGAAAGGTCGACCTCATCTCAGCCAATCAGCGGTGGAATTCCTACTCGGTCAGCTCCACTTGTCCTGCGACTCCTCTCGTGTCCTCATGTGCCATGCTCTGGCCGCCATCGCCACCCACCTGCCCGTGCTGGGCGACGGGATGCTGGGGGACCTGGTGGACCTGTACAGGGTGGCCAGCCACTCCTCCACTGACAAGCAGCAAGAGCTTCTGGTGAGGGACTGCATCAGACATCAGCTGCTGCTTAGACTGAAGATATAAGAGGACATGTCACCCCAAAATGTACCTTAAAAGAAAATGTAAAAACTCTAAAGTGCTATTGATTGAAGTAGACTGTGTTGGTGTGAATTGCTGAGTGTGGGAGATAACAGCCATAGAGATGTCTATCTTCTCTTAAATATAATGGCAATACATCATTCACAGACCTTGATGTGAGCATTTTAATGTAGAAGCTTTTTTGTTTCTAAAGCACACCCTCGTAAACAAGACAACACAAGCCTCTCGTCCTTAAGCAGATGCAAGCTTACTTATTCGCAGTGATACAAAGAAAAGACTTAGCTCACTTTGAGCACAAAAGCTGTGTAACATCTAGTTCAATTTGTTCCAGACATGGCCGACATCTCCACGACAAACCTTTAAGAAGAAATGATGTTATATCTATGTTCGGCCCAGGCACACCTGTTTTCAATAACAAATTGAGCTTTTTTAGCTAAAGATAACGGCTAGCCCACAACTATATTAGAATAGCTGACATTGCATTCAGCTCTAAAATATGTTCTGGTTCCTATACTTGTATTTCTCTGAATTTGGATTTCAACACCCGTCTCTCCCTCTGTGATCGCTGCTGCAGGTTTCCTTGGCAACAGTGATTTTTGTTGCCAGCCAGTCGTCTCTGTCAGCCGAAGTGAAGACGGTCATCAAACAGCAGCTAGAGAATGTAGCAAACGGCTGGACGGTGTACCGCATCGCACGACAAGCCTCACGCATGGTAATCTCTTATGCTCGTACAATTCAAGACATGTGCTATAAAATGGATTAACATTTAAGGCTTTCCACAGTTGCTAAAGGTCTTCCCCGGCAAAAGTATCTAAATGTTTGAAATAAAAGATTGCTAAAGACAAATTACTGCCAAATCTTGTACATGACCCATAATGAAATGTTATCGTTAATCTGCAGGGATGCCACGAGTTCTCCAGCGAGCTGTACCAGAGTATGCGCACCCGAGTGGCGTCGGAGCACTTCTACTTCTGGCTGAACAGCCTGAAGGAGTTCTCCCAGGCAGAGCAGTGTCTGAGTCACGTGGAGGACGGAGACTACAGTGGAGCCATGACCGCCATCGCTGAGGCGCTGCGCTCCTACCAGAAGGGCATCGCTTCTCTCACAGTCAGTCCACTCTCAGGCTTCTGCATGTCCAAAACATTAATACAATTCTTCCTCTTACGTCATCAATAAATAATGCTTAAAGGGGTCGTACCAGCACGAAGCTAAAAATGTATTACTGTGGACAGAGGCGGCAACAAAATATATTTTAACCACCTAAAAGAAAGTATATCGGTTTGAATGTGCGCTATACTTAGTACTTAGTTGACACTGCTTTACTCTAGTATCACCTCAAGCCATTATCTATGCTTTCTTCAAAGCAACCAGACTCTTTCATCTTGCAGAACAAGGAAGCTGCCATATTCCAATGCCTCAGTCGATGACTTTGTGTTATTGTGTGACTTTTGTGTTTTAAAAAGGTAAGTCCCGATTCACCAAGGTCACACCATAACAAAAACAAATGAACAGTAAAAGACCAGCAACCCCTGTGTTCTACAAGGTTCAATTATTGTTCTTGTCAATGGAGTCTGGTGGCTTTGAATAGAGCTTATATAACGGCGTCAGTATGTACCCAAAAGAGAGTACTGTAGGCAATACTCTGACTATTAACAAGTGCTTTGTACAACCATCCAAGCTAACCCTTTAACCTGCTGTTATTCAGAGCAGACTCGTGTTATCACAGCATCTCAAATCGCTAACGGATTAACTTCCCTTAAACCTGAGTGTATTTTGTTTCTGTTAACTAAATGAAGAACAGTGACATTATTCAGCGGTAGTGTGTATGTGCTCTATCTGACTTCTCTCTCCCTGCAGGCCGCCAGCACTCCTCTGAGCCCGCTCTCTTTCCAGTGTGAGTTCATCAAGCTGCGCATCGACACCCTGCAGGCCCTGTCGCAGCTCATCTGCACCTGCAACAGCCTGAAGACCAGCCCCCCCCCCCGCCATCGCCACCACCATCGCCCTGGCCTCAGGCAACGACCTGCAGCGCTGCGGCCGCATTGCCATGCAGGTAAAACTCAGTGAGGTAGAAACACTCAGGATGTTTCTCACCAAAAGGCTAAAGGGGAGGGCTGCAGTTATTAATTGTTTTTATTATCAATCAATCAGCTGTTTTACTCAAAGGCCAGGGTATTTTCTCAAATGTCTTATTTTGTCAGCACAGAGAGAAGCAGGAAATCCCCATATTTGAGAGGGGAACAACTTATGACATGTTAAGAATCAGGACTAATTTGAGGATTTGAGATGTTGGTAGTATAAATGAACAAATGTTCTCATCAAGTCAATGTGTTTTCTCTCTTTTTCCCAGATGAAGGTTTGCATGGATGAGTTCAGAAGTCTCGCAGCTCGATACGCTGATTTGCACCAGTCGTCGTTTGACGCTGATTATGCCACCCTGCGTAACGTGGAGCTGTATCCTCAAAAGTCACATCACACTTTTAAAAGTATTTTTGTCAGCCCTGCTTTCTCTGCTGTGATGTCTCCTTTCTATAATGTTGTCATTTCTCTTTAACTGCTGACTGCTCAGACAACAACAGAGCTGTTTGCTTGTCTCTCACGTTATAGAGGCTCTGATACTGGACCCTCAGGCCGCAAGGTGAGAGCCACAAAGTTCATTTATTTGTTTGATGTATGACAACATTTAAAATATAAATTGGTCTAGAATTTATCTTGTATCATTTGAGGACTTTTGAGAAAATATATTTAGTGTGAAATTACATCTATATGTATTTGATAATCGGGACTAGAGGGTTTTTGCTGGCTTAATAAGTGGGGGAAACACTGAATTTGGGGAAGACGGCCATAACAAAAGGAACAATTGTCAACTTGGATCGTGCGTTGGTGTTGGGGATTTCCCACAGTATTGAGTATGTAAGTCGCTTTGGATAAAAGAGTCTAACAAGTGACATGTAAGGTCAAGAATCGTGATTTAACTATTTCAGCATGATGTATGGATGTGGCTTTTCCGTAAACCGCACATTAGACATGGATGACAACTAATCCAAATCTTCTGCAGGTTAGGGTTAGTACTTGAGTGTTTTCTGTAGAAAGTGCTTTGCGGTAACACACATCATCCCGGGAGGCTTCTCCTGGCAGACGTTTGTCTGTAACAGATTGTGTCTCTCTTCCTGTAATCTAGCTTTCAGGAGTACGGCACCCTGGGCTCGGTTCAGACGGAGAGTGAATATGAGCGCCGGATGATGTCGGTCTTCAGTCGAGTGTTGGAGGAAGTGGAGGGTCTCACCAAGAAACACCCTCCTGTCTCACACCTGGTGAGATTTTATTCAGGGTTTCTAACTTTTAAAAGCTGGTTTAGTATTTAAATTACATTACATTGCATTTAGCTGACGCTTTTATCCAAAGCGACTTACAACAAGTACATTCGACCAGGAAGACACAACCTTGAAGAAAACAGAATCATATAAGTACATCAGGTTTCATAGAGCCAAACATTTCAAGTGCTACTCTACTGGCTTTAGGTAAGCCAATCCTTTATTAGTATATAAGTGCTTTGTTAATAATTCTATCGCTCGAAGTGGAGTCGAAAGAGATGAGTTTTCAGTCTGCGCCGGAAGATGTGTAAGCTTTCTGCTGTCCTGATGTCAATGGGGAGCTCATTCCACCATCTTGGAGCCAGGATTGCAAACCCACGTGTTTTTGCTGATGGGAACTTGGGTCCCCCTCGCAGCGAGGGTGCAGCGAGTCGTTTGGCTGATGTAGAGTGTAGTGCACGCGCTGGGGTGTACAGTTTAACCATGTCCTGGATGTACGAAGGGCCAGATCCATTCGCAGCATGGTACGCAAGTACCAGTGTCTTGAAGTGGATTCTAGCAGTTACCGGAAGCCAGTGAAGGGAGCGGAGGAGCGGAGTGGTGTGGGAAAATGTAAATGATGCGGTAAAGGTTTGAAATATACCTGAATGTAAATATAATCCTTCTAAAATGCCTTATTTTCCACACAATCTGATGATCTATTTATTCAATCACTCAAATTAACTACATTTTTTTATATTTGAAATCCAGTCCTCGTTATTTTTGGTTTAATTGCTTGAATTCTGATCCTCAAAAGTGGTTTAATCATGACTATATAATAACACAAATCATATTTAATACCTTTGATCACAACGTTTTATAATGCTGACTGACTCATGCTCTGCTTTAACTTGTGTTATACATGTAGAGCAGTGTTTCGCAAACTTTTTCATACCAAGGACCACTTAACCAATAAAAAAAAACTTGCGGACCACCTAACTCCACAAATATCCAAAAACACATCGTTTTTCTAGAACAGATTACAAATCGCCTGAAAATGGTACAAACAAGTGGCAACATATGTGACGAAGGTGTTGCGCTGGGCTATATCATGCAAT
Source organism: Gymnodraco acuticeps (assembly GCF_902827175.1). Taxonomy (NCBI): domain Eukaryota; kingdom Metazoa; phylum Chordata; class Actinopteri; order Perciformes; family Bathydraconidae; genus Gymnodraco; species Gymnodraco acuticeps. The sequence continues at coordinate 163,458 of NW_022991296.1, read as the reverse complement.
CGAAAGAAATGAAACTTAAGCTCGCTCCATTGCGGAGATATTCCCGCGAGAGTGTGGAAAACCTTTATTTATTTCAAATGTGAAATTTTAACAATATACTCACGGACCACTAGGGGGCGCTCAAGGGCCACCAATGGTCCGCAGACCACACTTTGAGAAGCACTGTAGAGCATGTGTTGAGTGTTTCTAAATAATTTTTTACTTTATTTAAGTTTTTTTCTTAACTGGATATTCAGAAGAATAAATGTAACTTGGTTAAATGAAATGTCCTAAAGTGTCAATATTGACGATGTATTGTTTGTTATTGTTTCTCAGCATACAGGTTGCCTCTGTGACGCCGTCATAGCTTTACTCAAAGTCCCGCTGTCTTTCCAGAGGTATTTCTTCCAAAAGCTCCAGTCAACAAGCATTAAGGTACAGCAACTTATAATTATATTAGAAAATTACTAAAAAAGATACATCCCTATTCTCAATTAAATATGCCAAACAGAATATGATGCAGTAGGAAATGATAGAGTTTATTGTGTGTATATACTAGCTATAAATGTGCATGTAACTCATGTATGAAGCATGTATGTATTATTTCTCTCTTCTTTAAGGGAAACAATGCAGTACAAGTTTAAACATTATCTTTGTGAAGTTTTATTAGATTGAAATATCCTCAGGACAACATAAATGATGCCCTTGGTTGTAGATTATATTAGGGCAGGACAACATACAGTACAGTTTTCAGCTACTTATATATATGACAGTCTTTTTTCAGCTCTTTTTTAAGCTCACGCATTTTATATATATTTTTTCTCTCCAGCTCGCCCTCTCTCCGTCCCCGCGGACGCCCAGCGAGCCGATCCCGGTGCAGAGCAGCCAGCAGCTGACTCTGAAGGTGGAGGGCGTCGTGCAGCACGGCTCCACACCCGGACTCTTCAGGAAGATCCAGTCCGTCAGCCTCAATGTCACTTCAGTCCTTCAGAGCAAGACGGGAACCGACCTCAAGGTATCCAGTGATTTCATTCATCTTTGGTTATTGCTCAATAATGCAAATATTTCAGAATAATAGAAAAATCTTTAGTCCCTTTTTTATATTGGGCTGAGCATTATATCCATATCATGTCCATATTGGGACATTAGGATAGATACGTCTTATCCTTCGTATATCATCATATCCTAACATTACAAACAGTAAGTCATGTATTTTCCAGGTTTAAAGGCTGCTTTTCAAAAAGTTATGTCATTTTCTGAATTTAACAGATTCTTTAAATGTTTTTTTAGTCCGTTTAGTCATTTTGTTCACATTGCTGGTGATTATTTATCAAAAATATCAGTGTAATTATTTGGGAAACCACCAAAAGTCAACCCTACAGTATCAATATGGAGATATCGGAAAAAGAAAATGCCGATTTGATTTTACTCCATTTCAAACCTTTTATTTAACCAGATTGGTTGTTTTTATATTATGGAGAAAATTGCTTTATTCCATGTATAAAGCTCATATTGGGTATTCTCCAGATGTATATGCAGTGCAAGTACATCTACATACCTGTACTGTATTTATCAACAGATCATGCTAGCTCTGGCGTTTGTACTTCCATTTGTTGTTGTGTTGCTGCTCTAATAATGATAAGAACAAACATATTTGTCTTTTCCCTTTCCAGATTCCACTCGACAGTAAAACCAATGAGATCGAGCAGCGTGTTGAACCCCACAACGACTACTTCAGCACTCAGTTCCTGCTGAACTTCTCCGTGTTGGGCACCCACACCGTCACTGTGGAGGCCTCGGTGGTGGACGAGAGTGGCATCGAGTGGAAGACGGGGCCCAGGACCACGGTGTCGGTCAAATCTCTGGAGGATCCGTACTCTCAGCAGCTCCGCCATCAGCTGCAGCAGAGTGCCGCTCAGCCTGCTCCACAGAGGAGTGCATACGCTCGCTTCTAGCCAATATCCTCAGTGCTTCACCGTCAACAACAGGTTAAGCTTGTGTACTTGACCTTGTAGAAACTGAGTTTGTACATATTGTTTTTCAACGATTAAAAGATCAGATTTAATTTTCATGCTGCACTTTGTTTGTAATCCTTTCAAATTAATGTTGAGCGGGTGCTAAGGACACATAAGTGGCCTTAATTATAACCTGATGGTGAAGATTTTCTCTGTGCGCGGCAAAACAAGCTCGCCAAAATGGCTTCACCGGTCTGGCAGTATTTTAAGGTGTCCGAAAATGACAATAAAATAGTATGCAACGTGTGTGAAGCAGAAATCCTGCAGCTCCACCCGCTGTGACGGACCGGTGAGCGGAGCAAAACACACTAAGAGTTAGACCTAACAAAACGCTATTTTATCTACCTCTGGAACAAGCTAAACTAGTTATAAATATATGTATTCTTCACTGTCGGGTCCCTCATTACTGGATCAGTGAGCTGCATGAGATATTGACAGGCTGTCAGGAGAGAGAGAGAGAGAGAGAGAAAAAGAGAGCGCTTCCGCTCATTTCTCCCGTGTTATTATCCAAAGTTAATGTAAACTTGAATAATGTACTTCATTTGAATATAATAATTATGTTGGTTGTTGTTTGTGGAAGCTCCAGTGAATGAGCCCCATTAACTGAGTTTTAAACATCACTTTAAATGGAAGATCCCCATAGACCCAACCCACTCGATCGGATCGGCGATCGGTATCGGCCGATACTGATTTTGGCGATCGGCCCCAAAATCGGCGATCGGAGCATCCCTGATTTTCAGCATCAAATCAAGGTAGGTCACAAGGGGGAACAAATGTACAGTGGACACTGAATTTACAGTGTAATCCATTCTGCATGAAGTGTAATGGCATAAAGAGCCATCAGGGGGCACACAACAGTCATTAACTGGTCATCATTGTGTGAGCACAAATATCTCATGTCAATTCCAGACTCGTCAAATCATTGAAATGTTAGTAATTATGTGTATATTATAGTTTTATGTGTGAATACCTTCGATGTAACATTCAATTTCACCGAGCACAACTACTTTTCCTGGTATTTCGCCCTATAATTAAAACAGTTTGACTATCTTGGAGGCGTGTGGAGCAGTGGATAGAGCCTTGGTGTTGGGGTCAGGAGGTCACAGGTTCAAACCCCACTGCAGTCAACATGTCGTTGTGTCCCTGGGCAAGACACTTCACCCCAAATTGCTCCTGTGGGGATTGTCCACAGTATTGAGTATGTAAGTCACTTTGGATAAAAGCGTCTACAAGTAACGTGTAATGTCATCTCAAATTCTTCCAACATAACAGAATGATGCAAACTCCAAAAGCCCACACTGTTTCCGGTTAAAATTAAAGTAAGTACATCGATGTTAACGGTGAACTCACGCACCCATACCGATGATGTAACCTGTGAACGACTCACGGCGGCCGGGAATGAGTCCAGATTATTTCAAATGAAGTCATAACGTTTAGTCACTACATGAGAAAAGCAGCTTTTATAGATACTGAAGCCATCAGCACTTGACATCAGAGTCTGCGCACTTAAAGCTGGCGTCAGGTGAGAAAAATAAAACGTTTGCTTAACACACTGCATTTTTGTACAATATATATATATATAAAAAAGAAACATACTTCAGGTTTAATGTAAGTGGAAGTAAACCTTCTCCATATTAATAATATGACATCAATAAAAAGTCAAGTAAAGATAGCAATACCACAATGTGGAAAGACTCAAGTAAATGTCTTCCATTAAACAAATGGTCTCTATATTGTCTTAACCAATATAATCATATTATGTTTGTTGATTCGAGTAGATGTTTTTAATAATCTGATTCTGCAGATTAGCTAATACAACAATGAAATCCCTAGAACAATATTGTATTTGTTTAGTATATAAAAAGTAAATACAAAATAATAATATATATAAATAATAATATAAGATATATTTGTGTCTTTTATTATACTGATTTCGAGACCCTGCCTTGCCTATGCTTTTATTTTGAAGGGAAAGTGAACTCACTTCCGCTCTCACTCTCGTGGTCTTTTGTGTACATTCATTGACGCTGCTGAGAATCGAGCTCTAGAGAAAGATAACGGGTCCTGCGAGTCTATAAACGAAAAAAATCTCAGCTCTCTGTATTACATGAGCATATGTCGTGTATAGTTTGTGTTTGCGTTTATTTAACCGTCAGCGTTAACCTAACCCCCGGATCCGAACTATCCTCCATCTTCGCTAATGGGAGCCGCCGTGTAACATTAGCTAGCTAACCTGACGATGATGAGGAGGATGATGCATCGGAGGATTTATCCCGGTGTCTCTGACTGAGATGGAGCCAGCGACACTCTGCTGCTTGCTAGCTAGCTAGCGAGCTAACGGAGCCCGCCGGGGTCCACGGTGCAGCCGAGCCGCCCTGAGAGAGCCTGATGGGTGCTGCTGCAGCTTCGCTTTCACACATCTCCACCCGGGCCAGAGACATTTCAGAGACCATGTCCACTGGCACAAATATGCTAACATAACCGTTTAGGTTAGCCACACGTGACATAGTTTATCTCGATCCAGCATTTAGCTTACACCCCTGGCCGTCCTTGGATGCTTCATTGACATTTACTGGGTGAGTAACAGGATTATTACTACATTACAGGGTCGGACTATATTCTGGAGGAGGCGAGCAGATATTGCGCTTTGCACCAGCCTCCAGACATCCGAGTTTGGTGTTGTCTCTTAAAATACCTGCACACTCCAGCTTATTAGATACCTTTATTATTTATGTTAGAGTGATTTACAATTATGTCATAACCCAGGGTTGTCATACCGGTCATATTTATTTACCGTTATGCTAACTACCTGCTGCTAGCTAGCGTGCCATGAAGTGTACCACCACGTCCCGGGCGACTGGTCCTTTTATGGTACTGTGTATGCATGCATTACTGTAAAGGCTAGGCAGCTAGCTAGCAGGAAGTCACGAAAAATCACAGTTCAGGATAAAACCCTTTGAATAAAAACCACAAGACAGAGTCCACTACCAGTGTGTTGCAATTCGTGGAATAGCCTCACCCATAACCGGTTAGCGGCAGCCTCACTCCATTGGGTGTATAACCCAAGATTTGTTGTGGATGTTATTTGCACATCATTCTGTTTATCGTAAGGATAATGTTGTGTACACACACACACACACACACACACACACACACACACACACACACACACACACACACACACACACACACACATATGACTCGTCCTTTATTGGTAAACCAAGCATAGTCCAGATACTAACAGCTGTGTCTCTGTGTTGCAGACGGTGTGTTTCAGGATGGCACAGCTCTTGGACGGGGCCGGCAAACTGGGCTGGGTTCTGCTCAAGTCTGTGATCCGTTTCTTGTTTATGTTGTGCAACAACTGTGTAGCCATCCCATCCTACTGTTTATACCTGCTGCTTCTCCAGCCGCTGAGAATATGGGACAGCCCGACTTTCTGGTACATCGAAGGAGTCATGTTCAAATGGATGCTGGCCATGGTGTCTTCATGGGGCTGGATCGCAGGTTATACAGGTAAGATACTTTATGATGTACACACACAGCCATTGTTCCACATGGTGCCTCGCATGCAAAGGTATTGTGCATACAGCACTAAATGTTATACAGGTTACTGATGAGTAAGACTGAACAATATTGCTTTTGGTAGATCCTTTAGTTATAAACCGGTAACAGCCATAGTGATGGGCATACGTTTCACTACAAGGTTTTGCAATGACATTAACCTCTGTGCTCAAAGACTCTTCTCTGTTGGCTCAATAAATGTTTGTTTACTACTCGATTAAAAGTTACAAGGCTGTTTTTAATCCAACCAAATATGGTAGTTAGCAACACATCCTTTTATTTAATTTATACAACATTAACCAACATATAATTATAGGTTATGTTTGATTTATGGATGCCTTTTGATAGTATTTGTTGTTTTCATATAAACCCCTACACTAGTATTTATCTCGTGTTGCACTAAAGGAGAAGGCGCGTATGTAGTATTTTTTGTGATGCAGCTAACACATTATTTTTCATCCATGTGGTTCGAAGAGTCTTTTGAACATTCATTTTGAACCTCAGGAACCTTTGTCAGACAACCCTTTTGCCTTTCTAACATCGCAACGAATATATATTTTTCACAGAAACCTTTGCTTACTGACTACAATCTCAATACAAGAGACGCACACATTAAGCTCAGGTTCAGAAACAGGGTTAGGACAGATGATTGAATGACAGTTTGCAGTTGTTCTTTGTTCCTCTTTCAATGGGGCATTTCCATATAATAAAGCAGTATGCTTCTTTAGATTAGATTACACTAGATTAGATATACTATTGGTCCCACATTTGGAACTTGTGTTAACATTGGTTGCAATTCTCCCCTTGAAAAGATTGTTAAGCCTGTTCCTGTTTGTATAGCTAAATACTGCATGTCCACCTTTTGACTATTGCTGCATCTGTCACTATCAAGCATTCAATGCATTAGTTGCAGAGCTGCAAGGATTAGCCCATTCATTGATTTGTTCATCACAACATAATTAAGCTATATTGTGCGTTGATGAGTTCTTCGATGTGATATTGAAGGAACAATACCAACATTAGCTCTTTCCAGTTGCTCAAATGTGAGTTATTCGATTAGTTATGTCTTAGAAGTAAAAGGTTAAGACGATTTGAATGTGTCCCGCTGGTTAAGCATTTTCACGTTTGTTCTTATGTCATAGAGAAACTTGTGTGCGGAGTGATCGATAATGACGCCATGAGAAATTGTGTTTAGTAGGGGTGTAACGGTTCACAAACATTTCGGTTCGGTACGTACCTCGGTTTTTTGGTCTCGGTTCGGTACGTTTTCGGTACAGCATAATTTTTTTTCACAAAACAAAACATATATATATATATTTTTTTATTATTATTATTAAACTGTGAATAATGTATTTACTCAAATAAATACAAAATATAATAAAATAAACATTAAGGTGCAACTTTTCGATGAACTGAAATAATCTGTATTTGAACTTTACTGTACTAGCACCTAAGCAGCCAGCTTGACATTAGGACTTGCTTGTCAGTATGTTCATGTTGTTCTAAAGAAAGATGAACTTGTCCACATTGCTTGCCGAAAGGGCAGATCTGCTGGCACTAACAATGTCTCCTGCTGTGGAGAACACCCTCTCTAGGGACAGAGGCAGCAGATACAGCCAGGTAGCGCTTTGCTAACATGGCAACATAAGGATATTTGGCGTTTGTAATAGCTTTGGCTCGGTCTGAAGAAGTGGAGGCTTAAATGCTAGCTGGAGTTGGGTTTGCACTTCAGTCTTTTTTCTTTTGGTACCGGTGATATTCACGTTCGGGTGATGCCTTTTCAAGAGTGTGCAAGTTTAATGTATTGCCAGCCGCGTAACCAATGTTAGTTGAACAATGCCGACAAACAGCTTTGGTTCGGTCCACCTGTCTTTGTCCGTCATCCTTGTTCGTAACTGCGAAACCAAAATGTTCCCAAACCAAAATGTTCCCAAACCGGAGACTTCAATGATGCTGGAGGATTTTCGAGCTCAACTTTATCTGCGTTCGCCATTAATTTTCGACAGTTTCTCAAATTACTGACTACATTTGAACGCATCCCTCTGACCAGCTCTCATAGTATGCCTCTCATCCAATGAAATGACTTGCTCGCTCTATGACGCGTTGAACCCAATGTGAGCAAATTACTCTGACCTGAGATTACTTCCAAAAAGTTGTTCACGTTCTCAATTTTTTACGTTTAACGTTATATTCGTTCGGTACACTTCGGTACACACCTGTACCGAACCGAAGGGCCCGTACCGAATAATTTCGGTACGGGTACGTGTACCGTTACACCCCTAGTGTTTAGTGATAAGGTACAGAGACTATGACAAACGCACATAATTGACATGTATAGAAGAACAGCTGGATATAAGGAGTGTTTGTTGTTTCCACTCAGCTGAAGTGATTCAGCGGTGTTTGGTTGCTCGGAGCTCAGAGCAAAATGCTTACAAATTGCTAAGTGGTGAACATGGGGAGCAACAAGGTGTGCTGATTAATAATGCAACGCGTTCGGCCTATGGAACACCTGGTGTTGCGTTGAGTAATTATATGTGTTACTTTGATTGACAGTGTTTGGAAGTGGGTTGATATCAAATAAAGCATACACTGTCACTGTGATGCTACTTATACAAAAAGAGTCATCCGATGTTATGCATTTCTTTGCAGCTATAGTGCGTCATAACTCAGTTTCTAGCCAACAAAAAGGTACCGGGCCACATCATTATTTTAAATGTCACTTCAATGAAACATAACTTGTGACGTAATAAAAATATGGCTGATGGTGAAGCTAGCCACGGGACAGTTGATGGTGATAAGTTCAATGTTAAGACAAAATAAGAACCTTTTGTATTTATTTGATAGATAAAATAAAACTCCTCCATTGTTTTAGTTTTCTTCTTCAAAAGCCAATTGTTAAATTTTTGGTATTATTGTTTGCAGATATTGTCGCCCATTACAAATAAAAACAATGTAAACAGTAGAGCTCTAATGATAAGCAGACTAATAGAGAAGTCAATCACTAGAAAAACGATTGCCACATGATTTATCAATTCATCTAAAAAAAGAAGTCGGCAGATTGATCGATAAGGAATATAATCCTTAGTTGCAGCCCGAGTTAATAACCTGACTAACAGAGAGAGAGTACATCAGTACAGAAGATTAAATACTGGCAAACATAGCATGAGATAAATGGTTTTGGTGGAGGGGTCAGCTTCGTCCTGTATCATGTGAGTCAGTCTAGTGGGTCACTTTGACAGAGATTACCCCGTCACCTTTACCTCACAGGACCCTCCTGGGTAACCTCCAGTTCCCTTGTTTTGTGAATGACCTTTGAATCTGGATAACACATATCATATAAATGCTATACTTTCTCTTCAAGGTCGCAGTTTTAATGTCACACAGTGCACATTTTCCAGAGTAACCGCTGCGTTATGAATGAGTTATTATGTACCACTGGCTTTCAATGCTAACAATTTCAGTACAACATGCTCCTACTTGTGTGCTATGTTTACGACATGCCGAAAGACAAATGTTTACTTTTGGTTGTGTCATTAGAGGTCAAATATCGATTTTTCTATTGCTGTTGTGTTAGTCCTGCACATGCGCTCAATAAATGTGTGTCAGGGCAAAGAGGAAACTCATAGCTTGACACGCTGCGGTCTGGAAGCTGAGCTTTGGTTGACATCAGAGATGGAGGATGTTGCATCACCTCCCGGGAGAAACATAACAATAGGGCTTTGTAGATCCTAGCAGACTTGTTATTGGCACCACACTAGTGACATGTACTGTATCTGCTTTATCATTGGGACAACTTGGACAGAAAGACACAAGATGTTTTTGTATGAAAACTTTTTTTGAGTTTCGCACATGAAATGCATACCGCCAAATAAGCACTGTGCAGAGTGGCGGCTTTTAGCTACACACACACACACACACACACACAAGACTGCATGCATGCAAGGCACCGATGGACTTCATTCTCTGCTCAGGTATCCATAAATACTCTGTTATTGCTTAACATAGAAAAAATAGATGTTTGTTGCTATATTAATGCTGTGAATTTCAAATTGAGAGCTTTTTAAGTGCAGACTTTGGAGAGTAGAGGTGAGAGTTTCTTCGAGCTGAACACTGTCTTGTTATTCTTGAGTGTGTATAATGAAAGGTTTCCTTAAAACTAGGGATGCTCCGATCGCCAATTTCGGAGCCGATCGCCGGAATCAGTATCGGCCGATCCGATCGAGTGAGCGGGGCCTAAATGGAAGATTTAAACATCACTTTAAATCTTCCATTTAAAGTGATGTTTAAACTCAGTTAATGGGGCTCATTCACTGGAGCTTCCACAAACAACAATCAACTTAATTATTACATTCAAATGATGTACATTATTCAAGTTTACATTCACTTTGGATAATAACACGGGAGAAATGAGCGGAAGCGCTCTCTCCCTCTCTCTCCCTCTCTCTCTCTCTCTCCCTCTCTCTCTCTCTCTCCCCCCCTCTCTCTCTCTCTCTCCTGACAGCCTGTATCTCATGCAGCTCACTGATCCAGTAATGAGTGACCCGACAGTGAAGAATACATATATTTATAATAACTAGTTTAGCTTGTTCCAGAGGTAGATAAAATAGCTAAGTGTGTTAGGTCTAACTCTTGTGTGTTTCGCTCACCGGTCCGGCGGGCGGAGCTGCAGGATTTCTGCTTCACACACGTTGCATACCGCTATTTTACTGTCTTTTTCGGACACTTTAAAATACTGCCAGACCGGTGAAGCCATTTTGGCGAGCTTGTTTTGCCGCACACAGAGAAAAGTGTCATGTATTTTACATCATGCGATCGGCTCTCGCGATCGGCATATTTAGAGATCACCGATCGATCGGTAGAGAGTGAGTATCGGCCGATCTCGATCGGAGCATCCCTACTTAAAACTCACGTTGCCCTAAGCCGTAATGATGCATTTTTTTGCCAGATTAAATAAACACAGGTGTGTTTTTGTTGCACCAAAGAGAGAGAAGATCAGACTCTACTTCTTAAGGTGTGGATTTTATTGATATGATATCAAAGACGGGCTGCAGGATGTGATCAGAGGAAAGATTTTCCTCACAAAAAGCAATTAGGCACATTCGTATAGCTTCAGAGGGATATCCTCCCCGCAGTTCTTGAGAAAATGTAATTATGATAACTGCTGGAGTTCAGCTCTACTCCACCCAGTGATGTGTGTTCAAGCCATTCATCCATAACTAAAACAACTCATCCCTTTGGACATATTCTCATTTGTATAAAGAACAGGCTCACCCATGGATAAGCTAATATTGCTATAATTACCTGGACTGCTTACCTGCACAGATCATCATAAACCCCCTTCCTATTGTGTTATAATGTATTATATAAGCTAATGTACTGCCAGCTAACGATGGATAGATGTGCGGTTTCTTCCTGTTATTTGTTAAGTTGACTAATTGGATGTTTGGTCTCAGTTGATTACGTATTCTACAGTCAATAAGTCATTTTGTAATAGCTTTTTGCACGCTGAATAACTCATTTTCAAGACACTTATGAATATGTCTGGTAAACCTATAATTCTACCTCTTTCAGTCAACGGCAGGGTAATAATAACTGCAACAAATTCTGGGGTAATATAAAACTAGATCAACAGTTCAGATCACTTTTAGCATTATGAAAATGTGTGACACTTCAAAGGGTTACCTCATAAAGACACACGTTTACATTGCCCCCCCCAAAAAAGCTTTTTTTTTTAGTGCCATTACGGCTGTATTGCCATTTGACCTGGCCCCGTTTTCCCTGTTGTTTACAAAAGCGTGCACGAGGCCTGATCAGAGACACACCCACACGACAGTGGAGAGGCAGGTGCTCTAAAGCCAGCAGGATTAAGTCTTATTGCATGTGGGATGATTGGGGTGACTGTTGGGTCTGTGAAAAGATCAAAGATGGTGGTTGTGAGATTGCAGACGATGCACATTTGTTCCCCAGTTTTTAATCTGGTTATTCATGTACCTGTAAACAACGGATATAACACAGCCAGACCTTCGATCACTGCCCGTTCGTTATCCATACCAACTCAATCATCTCAAGCAAAGATGCAACTATCAGGAAATTAATACATTTGTCGCATTTATATACAATTTTAATTTGCGACTGTTATTTACACCGCAGCAACTGCAAACTGTGCTGCTTTCCCCTTGAACAGTTTGGGGGCATTTACTGTAATTTACTGTAATTTTCTCACAGACCAGAGGTGATACCTAAAGACAAAGATATTCAGTTTACATATATGAACAGCATCAACAGGAATCAGATATTGGCACCATTGCTTGAAAATGTACCGTTGCATCAGATTTCTCATATCCAGGTAAAAGGTTTGTCACATTTCTGTCTGTATGCATACATGTTTTGGTACAGGAATGATCAGATGTCAGATGTGCTCGGCAGTTGTGAGGGCTGGAGTAAATGTGTAGCTTTCTCTTTGAAGCAACAACAGAAGCTGCTGTTGGTTTGTTAAAGCCTCTGCACAGCCATCGTGCTCCCACACAAGTGTTATCAGTTACTTGGCTGATTAGACTTTCTTCTCTGGCCTGTGTGGGTGTGTACAGATCACATTTGATTGACGTCTCTCTAACTGAATGATCTTAATTGTACATTGTTTAGACTGAGAAAATGGAAAGCTTTATGTATCATTTCGGTAAATAGACATGAGCGGAGATCCGTTGTACTTTACATCTTTGTCATATTATGTCTTCTCTGATATGAAAACTCTTCTGGTTTTATGAAGGTTTTTCTGCATGCTGGTAGGGTCTTTGGTTGGTTTGCTGCTTATGCACTTTGGTAGAGCAGGTTCAGTGTGTGTAGTGCATGAAAACATACTGTAGGCAGGTTATCATGAACTCCTGTTGTGAACGAGACAACACAGCATGGAATAAGGAACACCTAAAACATGTTTGCATAAATGGCGACTGATATTTATTTCCCCTGATGTGTAGTAAGATTGTGGGCTATTGATATACAAAACATGTGCTATACAGGGCTCGAGCTTAAGGTCGTCCCGTCGTCGAAAACTATAGTGTCGGGGAGGATACAAAATAATTTTGGGACGAATTTGGGACGAGAGTTAAAATAAAAATACCCTGCTAACTCTACTACAAATGGCGATGAAAATGAAACCGACTGCACGTTTTGTGTAGCACATTAAACCTCCTTGTCAACATAAACACACACAACATTTAGAAACCCGCGAAATACACACACATGTAGCTACAGCTGTGCGGCTGGCTGTCAGCCAGCCGCCCAGCTGGCTGTGCCCGCGAATTCCTGGCCCGCAAATTCGCGGGTCTAGCTATGTACTGAGTGTGTGTATTTCGCGGGTTGAGTGATGTACAATGGCATCCCGTGGAGGAATTCTGAAATGTTTTACCGTTACATCACAAAAACGCACAGCAGAACCTGACCCTGGAGCGCCGGCCTCTTTATTTACTTACTCCTCTTCATCCCCTATGGGTAATAAGGCTGAGATGAGAACCCTCCATCGTATTTAGTCCTTAGCAATATGCTGCCTCTCCCCATGTAGGGATGAGTACCGAGCCCCGGTGTTAAACGGGCTCCGGGCCGGAATTATTAAAGACAGTGGTAACGTTAAGCTCCGACGTTATCGGACTTTTTATCGGTACTGGAGACATTTAAAAAATATATGTTATATGTATTATTGCTACATACACATTATATCGCAGTTTTAGTTTCACCAACTCCGTTTCTAATATGCAATAAGACTACAACATGCGTCTATGATGTATTTTCGAGCTTTCCAATCCAGACGAGATCTCTCTCTCCCGTCTGTGTGCGAGGGGGCGGGCCGTTTGTAAAGGTCTCCTGACTGTGTTACAGACTGTCATCCTGGTTAGCGGTTACTCTGGGTTCTGTCTTCAGGACACAGTGTTGGATTGTTTTGTTAATTGGATGGGACTTGATTGGATTCAATATTAGAGTAATTTTCTCGTTTGTGTGTTTGTTTAAATATATTTGGCCTTTGTTTATGTGATTGAATGATTTACTCAAATAAAAAGGTTGATGAATTATCATCTAATGATTTGTATGATGTTTTATTTATGTTAAAGGTCACTTTGAATGATTTTAACTAATGATAATGTAGAAAAACTAACATTTTAAATTCGGGACTGTCCACATTAATTTCGGGACGGCTTAGATTGTATTTCGGGACGGTTCCGGGAGGATGGGGAAAAAAGTTAGTCGAGAGCCCTGGTGCTATATACATATTGTTTTGTGATGTATTTGATATAAAACTCTAGAAGCCATGGATAGGGTTAAATGAGCTTTTAAAGAGGACATCAAATTAGAGACCGTTCATGAGACCAATTAAACCAACATGGAGACTACTGGGCTGCACAGGCTAACCATGGCTGTGGTTGTTGTTTTGCATATCTGATAAACGTCTTGTGGTATCAATTAGGGCTGCTCGATTATGGCCAAAATCATAATCTCGATTATTTGGGTCAATAATTGATATCACGATTATTAAAAACGATTATCCATTTACTTTGAAAACATCCATTTATTGAAAAAATAAATTTGAACAGTATGTTTTTAACAGTTGATTACCCTGAACTTTAAAGGTGGGGTAGGTAATTTTGGAGAAACCAGCTCGAGTGCGCTAGAATTTGAAAATACAAAACCGGAAAAAATGGAGTGGCCTTTTATTGTGGCCAGCCTAAGGCACACCTGTGCAATAATCATGCTGTCTCATCAGCATCTTGATATGCCACACCTGTGAGGTGGGATGGATTATCTCGGCAAAGGAGAAGTGCTCACTATCACAGATTTTTTCAGATTTGTGAACAATATTTGAGAGAAATGGTTATTTTGTGTAGAAAATGTTTTAGATCTTTGAGTTCATCTCATGAAAAATGGGAGCAAAAACAAAAGTGTTGCATTTATATTTTTGTTCAGTGTATATGATATGTTTTATAATGATTGATCATGAAAGTGTTCTCAAAGCTGGTAAAGGAGCAGCTAGTTTGAATGACTTTGTATACTGCAGGGTAGCTTGTGGATTTACTCCAGGTGGAACTAAAGTCTGATTTAACACTTGATTATATTTACCATCATTCATCCACATCTGTGAAGTAACTAAAGGTATTAAATACATGTAGTGGAGGAAAAGTACACCATGTACCTCTGAACTGTAGTGGAGTAGAAGTACACCATGTACCTCTCAACTGTAGTGGAGTCGAAGTACACCATGTACCTCTGAACTGTAGTGGAGTCGAAGTACACCATGTACCTCTCAACTGTAGTGGAGTCGAAGTACACCATGTACCTCTGAACTGTAGTGGAGTCGAAGTACACCATGCACCTCTGAACTGTAGTGGAGTAGAAGTACACCATGTACCTCTGAACTGTAGTGGAGTCGAAGTACACCATGTACCTCTGAACTGTAGTGGAGTCGAAGTACACCATGCACCTCTGAACTGTAGTGGAGTCGAAGTACACCATGTACCTCTGAACTGTAGTGGAGTCGAAGTACACCATGTACCTCTGAACTGTAGTGGAGTAGAAGTACACCATGTACCTCTGAACTGTAGTGGAGTCGAAGTACACCATGTACCTCTGAACTGTAGTGGAGTCGAAGTACACCATGTACCTCTGAACTGTAGTGGAGTCGAAGTACACCATGTACCTCTCAACTGTAGTGGAGTCGAAGTACACCATGTACCTCTGAACTGTAGTGGAGTCGAAGTACACCATGTACCTCTCAACTGTAGTGGAGTCGAAGTACACCATGTACCTCTGAACTGTAGTGGAGTCGAAGTACACCATGTACCTCTCAACTGTAGTGGAGTCGAAGTACACCATGTACCTCTCAACTGTAGTGGAGTCGAAGTACACCATGTACCTCTCAACTGTAGTGGAGTCGAAGTACACCATGTACCTCTGAACTGTAGTGGAGTCGAAGTACACCATGTACCTCTCAACTGTAGTGGAGTCGAAGTACACCATGTACCTCTCAACTGTAGTGGAGTCGAAGTACACCATGTACCTCTCAACTGTAGTGGAGTCGAAGTACACCATGTACCTCTCAACTGTAGTGGAGTCGAAGTACACCATGTACCTCTGAACTGTAGTGGAGTCGAAGTACACCATGTACCTCTCAACTGTAGTGGAGTCGAAGTACACCATGTACCTCTGAACTGTAGTGGAGTAGAAGTACACCATGTACCTCTGAACTGTAGTGGAGTCGAAGTACACCATGTACCTCTGAACTGTAGTGGAGTAGAAGTACACCATGTACCTCTGAACTGTAGTGGAGTCGAAGTACACCATGTACCTCTGAACTGTAGTGAGTAGAAGTACACCATGTACCTCTGAACTGTAGTGGAGTCGAAGTACACCATGTACCTCTGAACTGTAGTGGAGTCGAAGTACACCATGTACCTCTGAACTGTAGTGGAGTCGAAGTACACCATGTACCTCTGAACTGTAGTGGAGTCGAAGTACACCATGTACCTCTCAACTGTAGTGGAGTCGAAGTACACCATGTACCTTCAGGTTCAGGTTATTTATTTGTACCCGTAGGTAGATTCTGTTTAACGAGAAAAAGACAAGGGTTCCATCCTGACACTAAAAACAAATACAAACAACAGACACATCTCTAATAAAGGACTAGTAAAAGTACAAGTATACCCTGCTCAACCAAATCTCAAAATATTTAAAAAACATTTTAAGAAGGAAAACACTAGTACAAACATGGACATTCAAAATTCACAATTAAATACATAAATAAAAATGGGCATCTGTGTGACGCTCCTATGATGTGTTAATTTGTGCAATAGCTGCTGGGATAACACTGTTTTTATACCGCTTCGTTCTACTCCTTGGGACAAGTAACCTCCGGCCCGAAGGAAGAAGCTTGAATTCTGAGTGCAGAGGGTGGGAGTCATCGTCTAATATGGAGCTGGATAACCGCTGTAACTGCCTGAGGTACAGGGTCTCCAGGTTTAGCTGTGGCGCACCAATCAGTCTGCTGGACCACTTTATGATCTGACTCAGAGAGTTTCTGCTCTTTAAAGTCAGGTTACCAAACCATGACATTAGTGAAAAAGACAGAATTGACTCGATAAAGGCACGATAAAACAATGAACTGTAGTGGAGTCGAAGTACACCATGTACCTCTGAACTGTAGTGGAGTCGAAGTACACCATGTACCTCTGAACTGTAGTGGAGTCGAAGTACACCATGTACCTCTGAACTGTAGTGGAGTCGAAGTACACCATGTACCTCTGAACTGTAGTGGAGTAGAAGTACACCATGTACCTCTGAACTGTAGTGAGTAGAAGTACACCATGTACCTCTGAACTGTAGTGAGTAGAAGTACACCATGCACCTCTGAACTGTAGTGGAGTAGAAGTACACCATGTACCTCTGAACTGTAGTGGAGTAGAAGTACACCATGTACCTCTGAACTGTAGTGGAGTAGAAGTACACCATGCACCTCTGAACTGTAGTGGAGTAGAAGTACAAAGTAGCAAAACATTGAAATACTTAATAAAGTACAAGTATCTCAAAACTGTACCCCCGTATAGTATTGAGTTTATGAACTTAGTTACACCAGTGGCTATACAGATAGAAAGACTAAGCCTTGCACAGAGGCATAAAAATAGATTTTCAAAATGCTCAACAGTGCTGCCAGAATTATAAACTGACTGCTACACAATTAAAATAAATGCTTTTATATATTTCTATTAGATGTGACTCTTTGGCGTTTCTGTTATTAAGGCGAGACACCCCAGGTGAATAGGGTAATTTTTTTAACTTAAACGTATCGGCTAGAAATTTCTCCAGTTAATTACTTACAATGAGGCAATTGTCTTTTGTATACCAAGTTTTCTGAAATAGCATGTTTAAATATGCAAATGAGCCATTATCTCATTAAATATGCATATTTTAACACATTTCAGGAATCGAAATCTGAACTTTGGATAAAGCCAGGCTCAAAATTATTGTTTCATTTTGTAGTCATATTAGTATCTAAGGCTTTTACAGAAGGGATATTGGATATCTCTTTTTATCACTCCATAAATCAGAAAATACTGTCAACAGCCCTAAAATATCAATTTTCGCCATGTTTTTAGGTATACAATGTTGTATAATTCAGGCTATGAATGATATATGAACAAACCCTTCTGTAAAAGCCTTCATAATATTGATAGGAATATAACTGGAAGGTTTGGTGTATGTACGTGCTACTGAAGTTGAAATTTCGAACTCAGAGTAGGAGAAAAAACTCATTTTGAGAAAACGACCTTTAAAGATAGCAGTGAGGCGCTAGCTAAACCCTCCTGTTCTTTGGATGACAGCTTGCGCCTCGACGCACTCCGTGAAGGTATTTCATGTTCAGGGTCATTTTTTTTAATAACCTTGCTTCGTGCAAGTGACAATTGTTGTCGTCTTCTCTGTGAACATTTTTTTCGCCGTTCTTTTGGCATTTTGAGATTTCAATTTCTAGCGGAAAGCTAACCAGGAAGTGTTTTAGCACACCACGTGACGCATCTGAACGAATCACGTTGTCAGAAATTGACACCAGCCAATGAGATTTAGTTTCTTGGTTTAAGACCCCTTTGTGCTTTCACGATTGGTTGCTGATACAAAGGAAATGACCATATTTGGATCCGATGAGATTGTGCAGGAGAGACGGAGCTTTCCAGCGATATCTCTGTTGACATGGTGCACACAGCCGTCGCGGTACTTAATGTTACGTTAGAATGCTAACTTTTGGTGAATTTAGGAGAAATCTACAGACGCAAATAGACAAACTATAGTAAAATAAACACTTAAATGTGTATTTTGTACGTTTTCCTTCCAAAAGCCTGAAAGAAAACATGTTATGGAATCAAAATAGCACAAAATCTCAAAATTGACCAGTACTTGAAAAACGATGTTTTTGCCTGCCGTGTCTCGCCTTAACTGCTGCTTTAGTTGTTCTGACTGCTAACATCCTCTGTTATTCCTCATTTTAAAGCCGATATTCCGTGGGGTCGGGGGGCTCGGATCCTTGTCACCTTTTTCATACCTGATGAGTTTACATCCCTGACTACAGTTGCTTTAGCGTGTAGAAGCTAGTAAGCCTACTATTTGATTTGTTTTAGATAGGCACTACATGTTTCATATGCAGACCTTATTTTCCTGTTCCATGTTAAAATAAACTATTTTCAGTGGCAATTTTTTTTTGGTCATGGAAAATTAGGTAAAGGTCATTGAGAAGTCATGGAAAAGTCATTGAAAATCATTGGTGAAAAAGTGTATGAACCCTGCTTGAACCCAAAGACGCTTTACATTTGGGAGGGTGGGTAGACAAACAAAACAAAAAGAAACAAAACAGAAAAGCAGTCAGGAGGAAGTTGGTTGAGAGGGGGGGGGGGGGGGGGGGGGGCTTATGGATACAGAGTTGAAGAGGTGGGTTTTGAGGCGGGACTGGAACAGGGTGAGGGACTCAGACTCGCGGAGGTATTGGGGGAGGGAGTTCCAGAGCTTCGGGGTGCCACAGAGAAGGCTCTATCCCCGAAGCTCCGGAGTTTGGCCTTGGGGATGGAAAGCAAACCGACTGAGGTGGATCTGAGGGACCGGGGTGGTTGGTAGAGGATGAGGAGGTCAGTGAGGTAGGGGGGGGGGGCCAGATGGTGGAGGGCTTTGAAAGTGAGGACCAGGAGTTTTTAGTGGATGCGGTGTGAAACGGGGAGCCAGTGGAGTTCTTTGAGGACCGGGGTGATGTGATGCCATGATTTGGTGTGGGTGAGGAGTCTGGCAGCTGCGTTCTGGACACGCTGGTAGGTAGGCCATCCAGTTACTTTAGCCGGGCCAGCTAAAATGATTGGTCGTGCTTTTTACAGTAGCCTACTACGGCTTCCACAGATGACATTTTTTGTCAAAGCACTTAAGATATTCATTGCTATCGGGATGTTAAGAGCATTCCATGGAATATAACAAAAAGTGTATCTCGAGCCGGTTTCTCAAACTTACCTACCCCACCTTTAGGTATAATTCAACTGAAAAACCAAAAAAAAAAAATAATAATAATCGTTTTATTTCGATTACGTTGTTTTCGTAATCGTTGCAAGCCAAAATCGTAATTGCGATTTAAAATACGATTAATTGAGCAGCCCTAGTATCAATCCTTTGAGATGTGATTTAGGCATTTCTCATATTTACTTAGGTATCTTCTTTCAAGTTTGACATATTTTCCAAAATACAGTTTCCCTACAAAATATGTGCTTATATGCAGGGTTTGATATAGGAGATTCTACTAGATTGGGGGATATACACTTACCAGGAGACAATAGTTTATTTTTTCTGTCAAATTCAACAGAAGCAGGGTTAGTTAACACCTCTAGTACTTTTTCTGGAACCCATTACAAATAAAGATCCGTGTTTCTCTAAAATTAGGAGCTTCAAATGTTCTCTCGTTCAGTCGTCGCTCTACAGCCCGTCACCAGAAAGCTTTAAACCATCAATTGAAATGTCCCCTTTTTACTTAATGGAGATGGTGTGATGCTTTGCCACATCTTTCTCTCCCTAACAGAAGGAGAATAAACGAAGCAAGGGGCAGCAAGGTTACACCGTTTAGCTGACCGCCGATACGGAATTAGACGTTGCGCCTGCAGTGTGGCTGTCATGCTGCTGCGCTAACTGTGTCATCTCTCAAAGACAATTTCCCTAATGTGTTCAATCTGACAGATGACCCATCTCTATGATATCATTTGTGATAGTCTCCCGCAACAATGTGGACTTCAGTGAGTGTGAACGCATGTTCCTCATGAAATGACATTGCCTTCAGGGTGCCAACACCCCTCACGTCACTGT
The DNA here is from genome assembly GCF_902827175.1 of Gymnodraco acuticeps. Lineage (NCBI taxonomy): Eukaryota > Metazoa > Chordata > Actinopteri > Perciformes > Bathydraconidae > Gymnodraco > Gymnodraco acuticeps. The sequence continues at coordinate 143,041 of NW_022991296.1, read as the reverse complement.
CAGGTGTCACAGATGTGTCATCTTTCTCGAGATACGTTCTCGATTGCTGTTCGCATGAGAGTTGAGTTTATTCTCCAGAGGACAAAAAGGCCTAGCTTGAACATGCCAAAAACTCCCCCCCCCCCCCCCCCCCCAATGTTTTTAAATCACTTTCTTTCACGTCGAATAGGGCTGCACGATTTGGGGAAATAATCTAATTGCGATTTTTCTGACAGATATTGCGATATTTGTTTTTAAGCGACCCAACGGAAGTTTATTGTAAAATGCGGCCATATCTCCGGCTAGGAAGGTCGCATCAACGTGCTCCCGTCTCTAGCACCCCCGCAGCCCGAGCTACGAGTGAAAGAACTAAACTTACATGAAACTTCCGTTGGGTTGCTTTAAAGTCAAGCTTCAGTGTAAGATTCACCCTGTAATAGAAACATGTGATGGAGCATTACTAACCTGACTCAGAAACCATCTAAAGCTCCATTGGAAGCCATTTGGAAAGGGCAGGCACTTTTAAAAAGACTTGGCAGGTGATTGGATCAATCTGTCTATCACCTTCTATCATGGGCCACTTCTGATTGGTTAACAATGGCAGGTACATGTGGAGCATAGCACTTCTGATTGCTGTGGATGACTGACACACAAGAAGAACAAAAAAAATTGCAGGCTTTTCGATTTCGATTTAAAATCGATTAATCGTTAAGCCCTAACGTCGAAATAATCTTTCTGTGTTACCAGGCTGCAACTCAGACGCATTAGAGAAGGTAGGATGAACAATGACGGTTGCTTATACCCTATTGTCAACAGCATCACAAGTATAGTCATTTAGATGTAAATTAACTGTTGAATTGAGTTGTGCGTTGGCATTACGTAACTAAATCACATTTTGAGTACAGTGGGTTGAATTTCAAGGTGGAACAAACGTAGCCTCCAACCTTTTGTCATCGCAAACTCTCCAGCCAGGGAAATGAGTCGGCCGTTTAGCGTGAGTCATGCAGCAAAAGTTAATCTCACAGGTTGCTTGAAATAATTTTCTCCTGGGGTTGACAGCAGATCTTACATTTCATACAGTCTACAATGACATGTAATTGTGCAGTTTGTAGCATAAAAAGCCTTCTGTATTTGAATATCTGCCATTAAATAGTTGACAAGATGTCCTTTTTTTATTTAATGAAACGTAATGTTTGCTCAAGCAAATGGATCCTGGACTGTAGGCCTCAGATAACTAGATAAGCAAGAATGATATCAGTTCCTGTTGATCATTTAGTTGGAGTTTAACGATCAATACAAGGATTGTTGGAGGTTAGACTTCAGGTCTCTTAGCAACAGTCAGTTATCTGATGCTATCTGGTATGGAAAATGGGAGGGAAATTGCTCTGTCGGCCATATTCAGGAGGAGATATGTGAGGAAAACTCAACACACATAAATATTGTCACGGCAAAAATACAATGCAACATCAAACTGGTATTTTAAGGCCTTATTTAATCGCAACAAGGTTTATAAAACGGCAACATGTAAGCAAGCATCCAATAGTAATAATAATACTTTGTATTCTTTTCAAATGTTCTCAGGGAGCAAACCAACTATGTTACAGGACTGATCCATTAGAATAGTTAAGGCACAGCACTTCTATGATAGGAGCCACTCGATGGTGATAATTGTTGTGTACATTCATATGATCACAGTTATAACTCAAGTCCAGATTATAGTCATCTCTGAAAGACACCAACGTTTTATTTTGGCAGTAAACGATGAGTCTTTCCATCGACAGCTGTGTTGGTTTGCTAATAGTTTGCGTAATGACTTCCTTTCTTCCCAGAATGGCTTTTGAATAACCCCGCAGTGTGAGTGAACTTGGTTCTTTTGAACTTTCTTTGTATAAAAACAGAGAGTACTAACGGTTTTTACAGTAAATAAAAGTGGGAGCTTTACTGAAACAGAAATATGATCTGGTCTTTTGAAGCTGCATTCAGATGAGAAATAGGAATATCAGCTTCTGCTATGTTGATTATTTTCTCTGTACGACTCTTTTATATGGGGAACGAACATAACTTTAATACTTTTTTATGCATGCTTCTACGTAACATTACGCTGTCTTTGGCTCTTTTTCTGCTGTAACAACGTACATTTCTCCTCTGTGGGACTAATAAAGGGATTCTGATTCTAATAAACTGCCATTACTTCTTAATCATGTACCATGTGCTGTACAGCTGGAAATATTTTTTTTTAAATACAAACCATAAACAAAAAAAGGCCCAGAAAATGCGAGTTTTACTGCCAGGAGCTTTTTAATGATCAGAAAACTTGCGCTCAATAAACCCATTTGGTCCTGTTCTGAGCTCCTTTGTCATGCATCAGTCAGTCTTGTCTCTTGAAGCCGCATTGTCTTGCTTTGGTATCATATCCTGGCTTAATTAAATGTTAAACTTGACGTCCAAAAAACAATTCCGGTTCATCTTTATCTGCTAGCAATCCTAACATTAACTCCCCCATTAAGAGGAAGCGCTCTCACTTTTCCCCCTAAGGCCTAACTGATACAACATTTGCATTACCCAGAGCTGGTCCCACCCGCCCTGAACTGATGAACTGTGGGGATTCCCTGCAAACGACTCAATCTTTTCACCTCCTGTGTTGCTCTGTTTACATGCAGAGCTGTTGAAGTGCATTTAAATTGCAAACGCAGCTAATGTGTTCTACAGGAGGGCCATTGTTGTCACTCCTCATCTCGCAGCCCTGGTTCCTCCTTTGTTGCAGCTCCTGTGTGTGTAGCGTCAACAATAAGACACAGACGAATGCTCAGTAAAGTAGCCTGTATACACTGACAATGTAAATCAGGGAAGAGGGAGCAGAGGTCCGCTGGAGATCCACTCCTGCGTGTGCTGATAAAGACGCTGGTCATTGTCTGGTTGAAAGTGTTTGTTGCGGAGAAGCACTGAATCGCTGGAAATGATGAACAGAAAAGAGGCTCGCAGATTTAAAACATAATAGACTTATTTTAAGACCACGCTCTTAGTAATTACCATTAAACTGCAATGGTGTGAGTCTCCTTTTACCTTTGTTTTATGCCCCGGCCACACGAGGACGAAAACGGTCGTTTGCGTTACTGTTTAGTGTCATATAGACCGTTCGGCCACACGAGGACGACCGAATACGGCACTAAACGACTGCGGAAACGATAACGGGTCCCAAGGTGGATAGAACGGCATACGCAACGCTCTGGGGGGTCCAACGGCTCCGTGTGTACGCCCTATACGATCATTTTCTGATAATGATGAGGCAATAGCCCCGCCTCTCCACCTCTGCTGCTCACCCCCGCGTCAAAGTAAACTGCACATTGAATTCAGATTATTTATCTTTCTCTCGATATGGACATAAACGCGAGTGAAGTCTAATCTGACAGGACGGAGACACCTCTCAAACTACCTAAACTAGTTATAAATATGTTTATTTTTACTGTCGGCCGGGTCACTCATTACTGGATCAGCTGCTGCATGAGACAGACACTGGCGCTGTCCGAAGAGAGGGAGGAAAAAGAGAGGCTCCGTGTATTTTATTATTATATTATATAGAGTCGTTATTAATTTGTTTTAAAGCTCAATAAATAACAAAGAAGACCTTTGACCGGCACTTTTATAATTTTGTCAGAAGATTTAATCTTTAATACACGTTGACTGGCGAAAAACTCTGCCCGGTTCCCTCGGCCCCCACCGCGGAGAATAAACAGAAGGGCAACCATGACAACCATGCTTCTTCGCTGCTTTTGTGGAGGAAGTTACAGCGCCACGTACAGGCTCGGCATATGTACTGCAGCTTTTCCAGCGGTTGGAGCTAAACGGAGCTGTCTCGTGTGGACAGACACTATCCGGATGACTATTGCGTGTGGACGGAAGCTTTTTTGCGTTTACGTTAATCCTATGCGTTTAGCCGTTTTCGTCCTCGTGTGGCCGGGGCATTAATGTGTCAACAGGTTCAAATCTGTAATGATACATTTTTATTGATAAGGGTACTATATCTAAAGCCTCTGTGATACGAGTTAACATAAATTCAGACGTTAGCTCCTTTTCATGTATCAAATAGTATTATTTTTAGACTAAATAAAAACATATTTCCATTTTAATTCATCGACTGAAACTGAGATTTACCACATCAATAATGGAAGACATTGGCAGAGATTACTCTTTGCTTTTCTGTTGATTAAGAGTTGTGTATTTTGGTTCCAGGTCTTCATCTGATTTTGAGATATTCTCCATACTTTACGGACTAATGTTTATTTTAAATCGCAAGGTTTGTCTTAATACATTGCTTTACTCTTTGGGAGATGTAGGACCAGTGTGGTTTGGAAGTACTGTTAGCTGCTAATGCTACTGTGTTTGCTTACACTAATAATCTCTCCCGCTTGTAGTTTTATCGCCAGGTAACATGGATGCTTCCTAAATCGCAAGCAAGGTTTGTCTGCCATCCAACGTTTTATAGATTGGCCAAAACCTCTATATCTTTAGAGTAGATAAAGCATGACTGGCTAGCAGGAGAGGTAAAGGAGGTAAACTCACAGAAAGCTCCTTCAAAGGTCTATCTTTGAAAGTATTTTAGATTGTTGCCAAATGTGTCTCAGGCTGTTACGGTACGTCCACACAGCAGCGTTAAAAAAATCTTGGAGGTGGGCGTATCTGAAGCTTGGGGATTTTTTGCGAGCAACGCGACCAACAACCAATCACATGAATCTCCTGCCCCCGACATACAAACCAAAAAATTACTACTGTCTAGTGTCTATGGTGCTATTTTATGCTAACAGCGAAAACCTACCAGTTTCACCCACTGTCTCTGCCACCTCCCTCCATGCCTGCTTCCTCCGGTTTGTATCCCGGTAAGTAAATAGGGACTGGTCATAAAGAACCGGGTGATTTGCTACCGTAATAACTAATTTCTCCTCCTTTTTGTTAGGAATATAGAAATGAACTGCGTGCGGTATGTCACTCCCAGCTTACACGCGGTTTGATTGGCTAGCACTTGTACTGTCAGATTTGCATAAACGGGATTTGATTGGCTGATGCTTCCACCTCAGCTTCAAAAGTTGAACATTGCTCAACTTTTGAAGCCTGAGATGCCTGGAAATCTCCGCTTTGCTTCCCACAATGCAGTTTAGCGAAAAGTGAGGCAAAGTGAGGTCACCCCATTCAAAGTGAATGGGCAGAAGCGTTGGAAGATTTTTTGTAACGCTGCTGTGTGGACGGGGGCGTTAGACAGGTTTTGTGCAAGGAATCGTCTCGCCTGGCGCATTAATAAAAAATATATTTGTTTGGATTAGGAATTGAGCCTAAGGCAGTTATATGAATATACTAATATAGACTCTTGTGTGTTTCTGTTTTTGCTTGTTATGGCTGCATCACCAGTTAAAGCTGTAGTTTCCATTATTACCATCTTCCTGCTGCAGACACAGTATCACACACTGTGATTGAAGTGAATGAACTACAACTGAGTGCTGATTGATTTTGTGTCACCTCATAAAGTCAGCCTGATAATATTAGTCCAAACCATTTGGCTGTGACATTTGAATCAAGCCGGCTGTAAATTCACACAAAAAAACGTCCAATCTCAATCTTTATTTATATAGCACATTTAAAACAACCTTCAGTTGACCAAAGTGCTTTACAGGCAATAACTACAATATTAAATAACACAATGGGAGTACAATAATAAAACAATAATTAAAAACATGATAAAAAGCACAATAACTAGAAACATATATATAACAAATATATATATATATATATAAAAATGTAATGTTCAACTAGTATTAAAATGAGTCGTATCTCAGCAACATTTTGTCAGACTGTGATCAAAACTGTTCTCCTGGCAGAAGAGACCTCGCTGTACCTGTGTGCAGTGTAGCTTGATGTGCCTGTACCTGGCCCAAAGAACTGCTGCTCGCCTCTATGTATGCTTTGTGTTATTTCTATCACTTTGACAGCCGACAAATCCATGGCTCTGTGCTCAGATTTATGTGGGTTCACTGCAGAGGGAAGCATCATTTATATACAGCAGATATGCAAATAAGCCTGATCTCCTGTTGCAGCAGGACGTAGACTTAACTTACTGCTGATCCAAATTAAAATATATTTCAGGAGAGGAGCTCCCGAACCAACAAGTCTGCTGAAGATGACACTAAGCCTGAGGAATATGATTAAAACTGAACATATTCATCACCTGCTGTGGTCTTTTCTAAAAATAAGCTAATGTCCCCTATAAAAAGAAATGGGTGCATTAGTGCAATGTTTGACACTAGGTAGAAATGATATGGCTAATATGTTGGACTCCGCTGTGACATGTTTACGTGCGTTAAAGTTCAGAAAGGTCTATTTTTCTCATGCTGCAGCACCTCTATTCACCCTCAGTTGGGAGAGAAACTCTTTAGACTTTAGGATTTTAGCCTTTGCAGTTCATTTACATGCACAAACATTTCTATTACACACTACAGGAAAGGAAAACCCCCCCAAAACGTAATAGGGCCGATTTAAGATAGTTCATTACACATGTAGTCATTGTTGGAGAAATGTCGTAATGTGGCTCTTGCAACTGATAATGACACAGAAGTGGATGTAATTGGCCAGAATGTCACAAAAGGATAGAAAAAAAATAGACTGATTTTCAAGCTGTGGATACATGTCTTGAACAACGTTTTAGAAATGCATACATTATGTAACACTAACAAATTCCGAGGCAGACAACATGAAGTTCTTCTTACGCGTTGTTAGACATTAAGCTTGTAGTATCATTACATATTTTTATTACACCTCCTACATCGTGTAGCCGCACTATAATTCATATGTATGGCAGTCCAGTGTGCAAATGATAGCTCAGATAATCAGGCAATATTTCGATATGGTACTATGAAAATTAGTTTTTTTAATATTTTGAGATTTGGTTGAGCAGGGTATACTTGTACTTTTACTAGTCCTTTTATTAGAGATGTGTCTGTTGTTTGTTTTTAGTGTCAGGATGGAACCCTTGTCTTTTTCTCTGCAAACAGAATCTACCTACGGGTACAAATAAATAACCTGAACCTGAACACAACATCCTTTTCTATCTCTGACTGGTTATGTCAACAGTGAGAGTGATTGTGAGAGCACTTCCTGAAACTCACTTCTCCTTTCTCATTCCAAACTACACTGTCAACATTTCTCATTCCCTTTGAACATTGATTCATAAACATGATAACCAATTCATTTAGTAGAAAAGGTCTAAAACCTAACTTTAAATGTTGGCTTTAGGTGACCTCCAGCAATGGTCTGAAACTGTTAGCGCTGTTCATGAGACAAATTGGATTTCAGTGTTTATACTGGAGAAGTCTTACCTTACTCCACTGTATTTGTGTTGACACAATGAACCACGCCTGTCTTGCAATACAAGGTGTCCAAAGCAAACTTGTTGCCCTCACTAAGGTGCCGTTTACACAAGGACAAAACGGGTTGTATCTGCTACTTTTCTCTCGCGTATAGCCCGTTCGTTCACACGAGGCCGACACGTAAACGCGGAAACGGACCCCGCAAACGATAATGGGTCCCAAGGTGGATAGATCTGCAAACGGAACGCACTGGGGAGGCAAACGGCTCTGTGTGTACGCCTCTATACGATCATTTTCTGATAACGATGAAATAGCACCTCCCTCTCCCCACGTCTCCTGCTCAGAGATCAGCTGCTGGGCTCTCAGAAGAGGGGGAGGAAAAGAGAGGCTCCGTTTATTATTCTTATATGATTATATAGAGTCGTTATCAATTTGTTTTAAAGCTCAATAAATAACAAAGAAGACCTCTGACCGGCACTTTTCTAATTTTGTCCGGAAGATGTAAACTTTAACGGACATGTTGACCGACGGAAAAAAAATGTTAACGGAAACTCTGCCGCACGGTTCCCTCATCCCTTGGAAGAGGCGGAGAGGTGGGTGGTTTTCATCTGCTGGTGGACTACCAGAGAGATTTACAGCAGGAGCACACGCCGTCCACCGCGGAGAATAAACAGTAGTGCTGGGGGGAAACGATTATTTTGAAAACGATTAATCGGGCGATTATTTGATCGATTAGTCGACTAATCTAACGATAATTTTTCTGTTGTTCAATTCATAAAAAACGTAATGTAAAAAAAAATTTTTTCACAATACTGTGTCTCAGGGGATCTTAATATTTAAGAACCTATTAATGTATTATACCAAATTAACGGAAATAATCTCAGCTAATTGACGATACAAACCATGTTTACCAAAACACAAGTCTCATAAGAAGCATCTAAATGACCCCTGAGCGAAAAATGCTAACGGACATTAGCACAGAACTCAAGATAAAAGTACCCTTATTACTTATCGTAGCTGCACATACAATATATCCGATTAAAGCTGAGACTCCACAGATTATGTAGGTATATAGTATCATCACTGAGTGATCCGGACTCGCGACAGGGGAAGCAAATACAGTCATCACAACACGTACCTTCACAGAGCTTCTAGGGAGATCGTCTCACCACCGTAGCTGTCAATCTGATCAAAAGACGTGTTCAATGGCATTAAAATGAGAAAAAACGCGGCTGAATCGGTTAATCCATAGGTTTTTAACGTCTATGTATAAAAAAATGATTGAATTTATAATCCATAATTCCATTTTATGTAAAAAATCGGAGAGCAAATGCTAGCTGCTAATGGTAGCCACCACAGCTAGCTGCTGCTTCTGCTAGGCTATGCAGCAGTCTCAGTGAGATATCAATATATAAATATCTTTGCGTTTTGGACTAACTTTAAAATATTCCCATGCTTTTGAAGACCTAGGGCGAGATGTTTTCGTTTGGGGGCTTCGTGCGCAATCCTGTGAGGAGGAGGTGGTAGCCGTTTCAGTCTCCATTGTGTTTGAAGTGCGATTGCGAACTACTTGTTGCTTTGGGTGACCCACGTGTGTGTAGCGACGCGTCGACGCGGAAATATGTCGTCAACGATATTTTGAAGTCGTCGATGCGTCGCTACAGCACTAATAAACAGAAGGGCAACCATGGCAACCATGCTCTGGGGTCTTCTTCGCTGCTTTTGGTGTATTTTGTGGCGGCAGCAGCGCCACTTACAGGCCCGGCATATGTACTACAGCGTTTCCAGCGGGTCGAGCGGTCTCGTGTGAACGGACACGTTAATTGAGCTGAATGCGTGTGAACGGAAGACTTTTTTGAAAACGAATTCGGTGCGTAAACGCAAACGTACCCGTTTCGTCCTTGTGTAAATGGGGCCTAAGTAGTTTGTCTAAGGTCACACTATATTTTAATACAGTGCATAATAGAGTGCCACAGTGACGCGTCCTAAAACCCTGAAGTAAGTTAGCATTTTACCACTTCCGGTTCCTTCGACAAAAAAGCAATGCAATTTCTCCATAGGATTTTGGAAAATAGCTGAAATAAGGTCTGTGGTTGACACACATTTAAGAGACGGATCACGTTTTGTTCTACGACATTGAATACATCAGCAGTGACCCCACTGGTGATTTTTGAAGAGTTTACGTGTCTGAAAAACGATGGTTGTTAACAAGTGGCTGAAGAGGACTACAGAAGTTGTCGAGGCCGTTGTACGTCATTACACCGAACACATAAACACTCCCGCTAAGTTTATTTTTCCCCGTGTTCTGCTTGAAAGCAGAACCTGCGCTCTTACAAACTGTTAAAACAAACGCTTCAACTTGTACAGTTTTGAATCTGTAGTTTTGAATATGGATTTTAAGTTGGCGTGACGTTGAAGCAGCGACCCTGCTGTAGTTGGTTTATAGCATAACGTTAGCATTTTGCTTCTGGCGACTAGATTTATGATGAAAATTATAAAAGTAGGATAGACATGTGGATATTATCCGACTGAACTAAACGTGATCCGTCTCTTAAATGTGTCTCAACCACAGACCTTATTTCGAGCTATTTTCCAAAATCCTATGGAGAAATTGCATTGCGTTTTTGTCGAAGGAACCGGAAGGAGTTTACTTCCAGGTTTTAGGATGCGTCACTGTGGCACTCTATACTTTTAAAGCCTTGGTTAAATATTTCAGTGAAGTTTGTCGGAAAAACGAATTAAAGTGGGTCCAAATCCACATTTAAAATAGTTTCAAAACATTGTCATATTGTGTTTTTACTACTGAATAAAAGTCAGATGTAGAAAAAATGTTTTGCAAATGATTTAACATTTTCTCCCTGATTAACACTTTGTTGCTACTATGTACTGAGGAAATGCATAGAACATGTTTGTATGACCAATGTTGGACAATGACTCTAAGTGACAAACTTGAATTTGAGAAAACCTTGCCAACAAGTCTTTTAAAATATATAATTGTTGTACATCTGTTTAACCATGAGCATGTTTGTCTGTCTTTCCCCCTTCAGTAACGGAGTGGGGCGACGACGTACGGCCGATCTCTGAAGAAGAAGCCATGGTCATCGTCAACCACCAATCCACAGGAGACGTGTGCACCCTCATGATGTGCCTGCAAGACAAGGGCATGGTGAGAACTGAGAGAAATGTGTTTCATCATCCCTTTAAGGAACTACAGGAATGTAACATTAGGGTCGAACACCGTCACGTTGTCGTAAATACAAGCCGTGCAGCAACTCCAGCCTGCATGGTGTTGGCACTGTGTGTGTATTCTGCTGTTTCTGTCTGGGCATGTTGGTGTGTTTGTCGCTGCAGAGGAGGAAATCCTGAATGCACACATGATCTAAACCCTTTAATTATGTTTGTTTTAGGGATGTTTGTCAAAGGTCAGCCAAAAGCCTAACTGGCAGTTATTTGGCCAAATGATAAAGAACAATGTTCAGTTCAAATGAAAGGAAGGGTAATCTTTGAATTATCATACGCTATTAGTTATCAAGTTAAGAAATGCTTTCCTGTAGTGTTTACTCAGAAATTACATGGAGTTCAGTTCAGTATACTCTGATTACGTGCCCCATATTACTTATTAAGGATCATTTCCATACCTTCATTTAAATAACCCTTTTCGTACACTGCGTTTTTCCGACTCACATATTGCCTTTTGGCAGTTAACATTGTTTTTGTAAAACAAGAGTAAGCATTGGTCAAGGGATGATGCTTTTCAAGTCAAAACAGTCGACACTTTTGAAGCAGGCAGCCTCGTAAAGCAGAGCTGTGGTTTGCTGCATTCAAATGACAATATGCGAGTTTGCGCATTGAGCAGAGTTTCCAACAGCAGCTGTGCAAAGACCTGAGCGGTGGCTGACGTGCATTCTTTCACACTGAGCATTTCCAACAAGGCAAGGAAGTGAAACGTGCCCAAACATCAGCACACACACACACACACACACACACACACACACACACACACACACACACACACACACACACACACACACACACACACACACACACACACACACACACACATTCCTCTTTTTCAATAGTATACTTGTTCAACACATCTAATTTACTGCAGAGGATGTTTTTCTTCAGACAGGAAGGTTGACACACTACATCATGTAGAGCTGCAGGCCGTAGTGTCAATCACTCTGTCGCTGTGTTGATTAGGGCGCACAATTTGGTAAAATAGTTCCTTATTGCCATATCATTTGCAATATTAAATGGGTGATCTTTATAGGATCTGTATACCTGGATACCTTGTTAAGTGTGTCGAGTAAAATGATTGGGCTGGGATATCTCTGCACCTCCAAGATCCTTCATGTAAAATTGAATTTTGAGACATATTTTATCTTTACCAAATATTGCTCTTCCTGCGATCAGTATGTTGCACAATCAAATCAAATCCAGTTTTATTTATATAGCACATTTAAAAGCGATTTTTGGTCGAGCCAAAGTGCTGTACATGTAATAAAAACACATTACTACAATCGCATTAAAAGACAATAATAAAAGCTCTACTGTTGATTTTGTTCTTTCTTCTGTGTTAAATGGACATTGTTATTGGCTCAGTTGCCAGGGATGACATGCAGCCACTAATCTTAACCAGAAGCTAATTAATCACACACAGAAATAGCTTCTATTTCTTGAAACATGTTGTCAACAGCAGAGGTTTGCAAATAGAATCACATTCTGTGGGAAACACTGCAACCTGCAGCCACCCTGCTGGAGATTAGCTGTGATTTCTGGGGCCGGTGGGATGCAGCTGTGTTGATGTGTGTTTATTATTTTGTTGTGTTTTTTTGCTGAGGCTGGCTCTGCAACAAACATGATGACATGATCCGCCTCAACAACTGCATCCCTTGCCCAGTTTATCCTCTTAGCACAGTAAGCCAAAGCTGCGCCGCTGCAGGTCACGAGGGTGGAAGTGCTCACTGGGGAAGAGGCAGGCAAAAGAAAAGTCATGTGTTTTGGTTACAGGTAAACACAGGATTGATATTTTCATTGTATTTATTTTTCAGGCGTTACAAAAAATGATGTGGTTGATGGACCATGTGTTCAAATACACAAACTTTGGCCTAGTGTCCCTGATCCACGGGGACTTCTTCATCAGACAGGTAAGAGACCCTCAACTGGCAGCATTGGTGATTAAATACTGGGAGCAAAGAGCTGCAACACAAGAAGTACACTGGGGGGATTCAAATTGATGTCAGACACTGAAGATGTATTGGTAGTTACGGCCGGAGAGTTGACCGTAATGTAGGGCTGCACGATTTTGGGAAAAAATCTAATTGCGATTTTTCTGACAAATAATAAAGATAAAATAAATAGTCACAAAATGCTATTAGGCCATCTGATATAGGCAATAGTGGTTTGAACAATTAAAAGATGTGTGTGTGTGTGTGTGTGTGCTGTGTGTGTGTGTGTGTGTGTGTGTGTGTGTGTGTGTGTGTGTGTGTGTGTGTGTGTGTGTGTGATGTGTGTGTGTGTGGTTGTGTGTGTGTGTGTGTGTGTGTGTGTGCTGTGTGTTGTGTGTGTGTGTTGTGTGTGTGTGTGTATGTGTGTGTGTGTGTGTGTGTGTGTGTGTGTGTGTGTGGTGTGTGTGTGTGTGTGTGTGTGTGTGTGTGTGTGTTGTGTGTGTGTGTGTGTGTGTGTGTGTGTGTGTGTGTGTGTGTGTGTGTGTGTGTGTGGGTGTGGTGTGGTGTGTGTAGTGTGGTGTGTGTGTGATGTGGTGTGTGGTGTGTGTGGTGTGTGTGTGTGTGTGTGTGTGTGTGTGTGTGTGTGTGTGTGTGTGTGTGTGTGTGTGACCCTTGGTTATTTGGGCAGCTGGAGCAGAGCTCTGACAGGTCTCTCAATGAGCCAAAAGGGATTGCTTAGGGGAATTCCTGGAATGTCCTAAAAGTGTCAAGACAGGAAAGAATAATTACTTGCAGAGCTTAACAAATGACAGAATATTATTAAACTAGTTGGCTCCAATCACAAGAAACAAATAGGATATATTAATTGTATCTAGTATAAGGCATATTGAAATGTTCTCTTTTTTGTCCAGGCTTGCAGTTCATTTACACCTTTTTATTGGATTTATTTTACTGCGAAAAAATCCAAGGAAGCTCTAACTTTTTTTAAATGTAATTTTAAACAGTGCGCAAGACATTTCCAAACAATAATAACATGCCCCCAACACTGCAAGCTGATATTGGTATGCATTTTCAAAAATGCCATTTAGTTATGGACTATTAGTTACCAGCATCAGGCGCTCCAACCAAGTGAAAAATGGACACTTTAATTACCGGCTTCAGCACAATTAGAGAGAACATTTCCACACACTCATTTATATGCTGCTGTTTGTGCTTCCTGACAAAGCCTCCTCTGTCTGATATTAGCAGACAGCTGGATGGCTAATATTCCATTCCCAGCAAGTAGAGACCGACCGAATGAAGTTAAATCTTCACATAATAAATCTCATAGCCACAGATAATATCTCGACAACAAACACAAACTCAGAGCACAAACCAGTGTCTTCTCTTCAGTCTGCTCGTCTCCCAATGTTCAATCCAACTATTACATTCATAACAAGGCCGCCACACTGAGCGAGACATCTGTCATTAGTGGACATGTGTTGTTGCTAAGCTATTTATGTCCAAAATTTGAATGTGTTCAATCAATTTGATATATTTAGTTTATACATGTGAGGCCTTTGACATTGTAATGAGCTGATCTGTATTGTCTGTGGAGCTAAACTTAATGGCACAATCTCCAATAATATATCGATTTAAAAATATTGCTATAACGTTCAGTAACATCACTGCTGATAGGTTGTCTAAGTTGCAAACAAAGGTAGTTTTGTTGTAAAATGAATGAACATCCCACTCATCCCACTTTTCGTCTTTGAGCTGCAGAAACACCGCAGCCATGGCGAGAGGGAATTACATTTTTTAGGTCATAGAAATACTTTTGCCGTGGGATTTTAGGCGCTGTGCCGAGGGTGAAGCACCCTGAGCTGCGTACAGCCACACGGGCTGCAGTGGAGGAGCAAACCAAGTGGTTTCTGCCCTCTCCCTCTCCCTCTCTGTGATCCACTCTTGTGTGTGCATTCTTGACATCCTTCCCCAGAATACTTCACACATCCTCACAGCTCAGCACGCATCTGGCCGAGCCTCCTGAGCCTCTGCCGTCCACTCAGTGGCGGACATGTCTCTGACATCGTTTTGCTCAGCAACACATCGCTGGCTTTGATGACCGTAGCTCACTAACTTGTGGTACCGGGTCGTGATTGGACACTTTTTCCTTGTTAGTGTTGGTGTTCTCAAACTTCTGAAACATGAAATTAGAGGCACACCATAAAAAAGTGTTTCATGTTTTTTATTTTAATGATGTACAAAGCCATAAAAGGTTTATATCCTGAATACACTCAAATAACTCAAAAGTTATTACTTTAGTTTCATAAAATCTTTCCCTGCCTGAAACGCCTCCATTGTAGTCCTTTGTTTACTTCATTAACATAGTGACATCACTACGTAACACTCATGCTTCTATTGGCTAGACATGTGATAGCTTTTGGTATTGTATATATTTTGGATGTGCTCCTAAAACTAAGTATAACCTTTCATACTTGTAGTATTTCCTCTTAGTAATTTAACAAAGGAAGTTAGAATACCACACATTTAGTAGTTGATACCAATACCAGTTAATTCTATTATGGTAAAAAAACAACAACAATGAATCCAATGTAATTTTTACCTACATTAAGTTATTTACTACAATTTGCAAACTATTTTTTATAAGAAGTTAGACAGGTTTTATTTACCTCTCAAATACATATAATCTATATTAAAAAAAACGGCATCTATAGAAGTTCTAATTTAAAGCCATAAGACATTGAAACAGCAGAAACCAAAACAAAGCGGCAGCATGTGTTCAGACGACACGGTGCAGCCCCGCTCTGCTAATGCATTTAAAATGGCTTTTGACCGGGTCTAACTAAAAATCAATCTCTCCTCTCCGTCCCGTCACTGCTAATGCTCTGAATGTTGTCAAGGCCATCATGTTTTTTCATCCATTTCAGTCATACTATTTGTTCTTCTCTGAGTGCTCCTGTTGCTGCAGCTTGTTTTAATTTGTTATGATGTTTGTATGCGGACAAAAAACATCCATCAATTTAATTAGATGAAATTAGCATTTAGCCTCAATCATTGTGTTGAAACAAACTGTTAGGGTTTAATGCATTTGTTTTGAAGGTAGTCACCTAGTTTTAGGGGTACTTTTATTAGGACAAAATATAAAATGGGTATTTGCAGCCTTAAAAAGTAATTATTTGTCCATATTGGATTGGATTTAATTTACAGTTAAACTGTTTCTTCACATAAAATGACGGAACACATTTGACATTTTGTATCAACCGGAGATTAGCTCATAGGTTTCCAAGAAAAAATTCTGCATGAAGAAAATGAATAAATTGGACTAAAGAAATCTTTGCGGATTAAGATTATAATTTTTCCCAAATAATGTTTTCTGTTATATTATGTGTCATGTATGGTTGTTGATGTTCATTTGATATTATGTCATGCTCTTTGTGAAAAGCATGTCTCCAGGGATAGTAAACGTTGAATTGATTCCTTCCTTAAAACAAGTGTTGGAGTCACTCCGTGTGTAAAATGCTTTTATTTATTTCCTTATTGTAACTTGTACCTGTTCTACTTCATTTTTTTATTTTTTTTATACTTTATTTTATTTCATATTCTGTTTTACCATATTATTATTTGTCATTTGAATGGAAAAGTCCTATGTCAGGATATGTCATGATTTAAAAAAAATTGAAAATAAACAAAAAAAGAAGTGTTGGGGATTTGAGTCCACTGACGCTGCTCTGGAAACCCTTATGGAAACGGATCAATTATAATATTTTATTTACTCAAACATACTTCCTCTGTTCCCACAGGGTAAAGCATACAGAGACAAGCAGCTGGTCTACCTGAAAGACCACCTAGAGAAATACTACCACAACCGCGACAGGAAGTGGATAGTTCTCTTCCCGGAGGGCGGCTTTTTGCGCAAACGGCGGGAAACAAGCCAGTTGTTCGCCAAGAAGCACTCTCTCCCCCACCTGAACCACGTCACTTTGCCTCGCCTCGGGGCCACACAAGTTATCCTGAAGACGCTGTGTGCCCAGCAGGAGAACGGCAGCGTGGGCAGCGAGACTGGAACCTCCAACAAGACGGGTAAATTAAACGCTTTTTATTTGGCACTCATGATTACTAAATCCATTCACAATAATGTTTGTGGGACCTTTAGCGTTGGTTATGATCAGGACTTTGTTAAATGAGCTTGGGATGTATTTTTGTGCTATTTATCAATCTAGATTGTGTTAGTCTGAGTTGATAAGGGTTGGAAATATCAACCATTGAGATGTCTGACTTTTCTTTTAACACCGATGAAACTATGGAACAATAATGTTTTTTCCAGAAATTAGCCCCCAGTTACTCAACAAACTCCACATACAGATTTGTTGTGCGAGCAGTTTTTTTGTTTAAACGGTTTTATTTCTACCGTTTTCATCGTATCACAGCGCAGGAGCAGGGCTCTCGACTAACTTTTTTCCCCATCCTCCCGGAACCTTCCCGAAATACAATCTAAGCCGTCCCGAAATTAATGTGGACCGTCCCGAATTTAAAATGTTAGTTTTTCTACATTATCATTAGTTAAAATCATTCAAAGTGACCTTTAACATAAATAAAACATCATACAAATCATTAGATGATAATTCATCAACCTTTTTATTTGAGTAAATCATTCAATCACATAAACAAAGGCCAAATATATTTAAACAAACACACAAACGAGAAAATTACTCTAATATTGAATCCAATCAAGTCCCATCCAATTAACAAAACAATCCAACACTGTCCTGAAGACAGAACCCAGAGTAACCACTAACCAGGATGACAGTCTGTAACACAGTCAGGAGACCTTTACAAACGGCCCCGCCCCCTCGCACACAGACGGGAGAGAGAGATCTCGTCTGGATTGGAAAGCTCGAAAATAGATCATAGACGCATGTTGTAGTCTTATTGCATATTACAAACGGAGTTGGTGAAACTAAAACTGCGATATAATGTGTATGTAGCAATAATACATATAACATATATTTTTTAAATGTCTCCAGCACCGATAAAAAGTCCGATAACGTCGGAGCTTAACGTTACCACTGTCTTTAATAATTCCGGCCCGGAGCCCGTTTAACACCGGGGCTCGGTACCCATCCCTACATGGGGAGAGGCGCAGCATATTGCTAAGGACTAAATACGATGGAGGGTTCTCATCTCAGCCTTATTACCCATAGGGGATGAAGAGGAGTAAGTAAATAAAGAGGCTGGCGCTCCAGGGTCTGGTTCTGCTGTGCGTTTTTGTGATGTCACGGTAAAACATTTCAGAATTCTTCCACGGGATGCCATTGTCATTGTACATCACTCAACCTGCGAAATACACACACTCAGTACATAGCTAGACCCTTCACGGGCACAGCCAGCTGGGTGGCTGGCTGACAGCCAGCGGCACAGCTGTAGCTACATGTGTGTGTATTTCGCGGGTTTCTAAATGTTGTGTGTGTTTATGTTGACAAGGAGGTTTAATAACTGTGTGCTACACAAAACGTGCAGTCTGTTTCATTTTCATCGCCGTTTGTAGTAGAGTTAGCAGGGTATTTTTATTTTAACTCTCGTCCCAAAATTATTTTTTATCCTCCCCGACACTATTTTTTTCGGCCCCGGGACGACGGGACGTCCTTAAGCTCGAGCCCTGCGCAGGAGGAAGCATGAATCTACTCATGAAGGATGCGCACGCTCCCTTGTCGGCTGCTGTAGTTCAGAGAAGAAAGGAAATACATTTTGAAATAAAGAATGTAGCCGCTTTTAGCACCACAAGCCAATTTCCAGCTTGTTCGATTATAGTCAGAGAAGAGCAGACACCCCTAAGGCTGATATCTCCAACACTCAGCACCACACACCAAAACAATCACATTTATGAAGAGCATTACAAAAAAAACTGGGTGTACCATCCCTTTCTATGTTTGTTTTTGGTAATTTTATGCCTTAAATGGAAAGTTGTAAGTAAAAGCTCTTTTCCACTTTAATAGCATTGTCAGAGCCCGTTATCCCGTGCCCCTCTTCCCTCAGCACTGACCTTCAGTCATGTTTTCTAGGCTTTTAAGAGGCTATAAATAAGTTCCATGCTTTCTAAAAACAGCATTTCCATAGACATCATCTTAAGTGGTTACCCCTGAAATGACTCCTTTTTGGGTTTTTAGTCCCCTGGGTCACATCACATCTGTAACAAAAAGTATAAATAAACTGCAGGTCACACACTCCAGAGGCGGAGCGGCTGCACTCTTTGCTGTGAGGGCATCTTTTTTTAAACTCATAACAGCCATTGATAAGACATGTTAAATGGATTTTGAGCATATTATATTGGATTTGTGTGGATTATTTGATAAGGGGACCTATCATGCTAAATGCACTTTTTGATGTCTTTTACACATAAATATGTGTCCCCGGTGTGTCAGGGAACTCACAAAGTGTCAGAAAACAAAACTCTCTCTTTTCCTCCGTACCCAAATCTCTAAAAACAGGGGTACAACGAAGCTGATCCAGATTTGCGTCCGATATGACGTAATATCGGAAATGTGGACCCACGGCACTATCAGAAACAATGCCTGACGTATTTTGGACGTAATATGGTCTTCGTTTACATTAGCAAGCATCGCTAACACTCAGAGCTAACCTGTACTGGAGAGAGTATGTGTAAGAAGCAGGATATAAAAAAAGGAACTCACATCATAGACATGTTTTTATATATTTCAGGGTTCGTGCGGTCATTGAAAACCTGGAAAAGTCATGGAAATTCAAAATGCAAATTACAGGCCCTGGAAAAGTTATGGAAAACAATATTTTTCCAAAAGTTTTGGAAAGTCATGGAAATGTAACTAAAGTTGCGTCAAATATAATTTACATTTTATCTAATCGCCGAAATAATCTGCGGTCTCAAGCTGTTATGTGCCATCATGACGCGCATGGTGTTATTTTTTTAATATATGAAGCGCGAGCTGTGTGCTCGAGTCTTCCTGCCTGTCGGGCCGGCTGAACTCTGCTGCTCCGGGTCAGCTACATTATCTACGGTGCGTTCGTTAACTGTGCGGAGTCACTGTGGCACAGACTGAGCCGCTGGTGAACAGCTGTTAGAACGGGCCGTTCAGGCGTTCAGAGCAGAGCGGCAGAGCGTGATGTGAACTGAAACCTTTTTCTGTCGCAATATCATTTAAGGAATCGTTGAGCTAGCTAGCTAGCTAGCATACATTGTCACTATCTGTTAACGTTAGCTTTAGCCTTCGTTTTCTAATAGTTTTGTTCATAGGCTTTAAACAGAGGTGGTATAAGTATAGATATTGTGCGAGTAAAAGTAGAAGTACTCAGATCTTGTACTTTAGTAGAAGTACTCAGATCTTGTACTTAATTAAAGTATAGTACTCAGATCTTGTACTTGAGTAAAAGTAGAAGTACTCAGATCTTGTACTTTAGTAGAAGTACTCAGATCTTGTACTTAATTAAAGTATAGTACTCAGATCTTGTACTTGAGTAAAAGTAGAAGTACTCAGATCTTGTACTTGAGTAAAAGTAGAAGTACCAGAGTGTAGGAATACTCTGTTAGTAAAAGTCCTGCATTCAAAATGTTCCTCAAGTGAAAGTAGAAAAGTATTCTCATCAAAATATAATTAAAGTAGCGACAGTAAAAGTAGTCTTTGTGCAGATTGGTCCATTTCAGAATAATATATATGATATGTTTTATAATGATTGATCATGAAAGTGTTCTCAAAGCTGGTAAAGGTGCAGCTAGTCTGAATGACTTTGTATACTGCAGGGTAGCTTGTGGATTTACTCCAGGTGGAACTAAAGTCTGATTCAACACTTGATTATATTTACCATCATTCATCCAGATCTGTGAAGTAACTAAAGGTATTAAATACATGTAGTGGAGTAAAAGTACACCATTTACCTCTGAACTGTAGTGGAGTAGAAGTACACAGTTGCAAAACATTGAAATACTTAAATAAAGTACAAGTATCTCAAAATTGTACCCACGTATAGTACTTGTTGAGTTTATGAACTTAGTTACTTAACACCAGTGGCTATACAGATAGAAAGACTAAGCCTTGCACAGAGGCATGACAATAGATTTTCAAAATGCTCAACAGTGCTGCCAAAATTATAAACAGACTGCTACACAATTAAAATAAATGCTTTTATATATTTCTATTAGATGTGACTCTTTAACCTTTCTGTTATTATTGACACTGCTGCTTTAGTTGTTCTGACTGCTAAAATCCTCTGTTATTCCTCATTTTAAAGCCGATATTCCATGGGGTCAGGGGCTCGGGTCCTTGTCACCTTTTTCATATTTGATGAGTTTGCCTCCCCGACTACAGTTGCTGTAGAAGCTAGTAAGCCTACTATTTGATTTGTTTTAGATAAGCACAACATGTTTCATATGCAGACCTTATTTTCCTGTTCCATGTTCAAATAAACCATTTTCAGTGGTAATTTTTTTTTGGTCATGGAAAATTAGGTAAAGGTCATTGAGAAGTCATGGAAAAGTCATTGAAAATCATTGGTGAAAAAGTGTATGAACCCTGATATTTGTATATATCGGAGACATTATATATCCCTAAAATTAGCATAATAGGAGACCTTTACTGCTATTCCTGGGGAAGTCTAGCAGATGTTTTGTATTCCTTTACCTTTGCTCTCCAAACACTGTACTGCAGCTCTTGATCAGATGAGATCTTATGTTGCCTAGAAGGCCAAGGATGGAGCATACGTTGAACATGAAGCATTAAATCATCACTGTCCTCTGGGGGTCCTGGTTTCAATGAGATGGAGAGGAGAGGGGTGACATAATTCACTTCAAGGTCCCTGAAACCACAGCGGTAAATTGCAGGAGTCATTTTTATGTCTAGAGACCAGTCCTAAATACGGCCAGGAAGAACATTTAAATATGTTGAGAGGGAAATCCTCAGCACTTGGTTTTATTTGCACATTTCTAAAGACATCATCTTCACTGGTCGGCAATAAATAAATCCTTGTTGGTTTTTCATTCCCCCTTGTCACATTGGTTCTTAAAATAAGACACAACTGCCTACTGACTTTGACAAGAACACTTCTGCCTCTATGTCCAAGTGTTTTTCTTTATATGGACGGAAATCTAGAAATCATACCGTTTCTATTTGTCAGCGAAGTAGCTGATGCATTTTCTGAGAGAGGTCTTCCGCTGAGGAGAAAAAACAGTTTGAGAGGGGAATTTTTTCAGCTGTACTTAATTTTAATTGCATTTTCTGCAGCTTAAACCCCAATACCAGCAGTCATAACCTCTAGAAATGGTTTCCAGGCATTACATTGCATTTAGCTGACGCTTTTATCAAAAGCGACATATAATAAGTGCATTCGACCAGGAAGATACAAACATGAAGAAAACAGAATCATATAAGTACATCAGGTTTCATAGAGCCAAACATTTCAAGTGCTACAGAACTGGCTTTAGATAAGCCAGTCCTTTATTAGTATATAAGTGCTTTGTCAGTAATTGTATTGCTCGAAGTGGAGTCGAAAGAGATGAGTTTTTAGTCTGTGCCGGAAGGCATTGGGATATTTTTCTTTTTATATCCTCTGGAGCAGAGAGAGGAGCTGTGGATTATTGTTATTGATTAATGTGAAAAGTGACAGTAGATATAGATTAGTTGCAATTTAGTGCTATATATATATATATTAAAAAATAAAGATTATAATTATTTATTTTTTTAAACACCTTGAATTTCAGGGGGGGCGCGGGGCTCCGTTGGCGGGGCGCAGCACCCCTCCAAGACAATGGTAGGGGAAACACTGGAGTCCCAGCAGCTTCTACTGAAGCCTTCCGAGTAAATCGCCAGAACGCCGACACCTCCACCGCTCCCATGTTTTCTTTTGTGTTGCCATAAGTTAGTCTCTCTGCGTTTGTGCGCTGGGCTAATGCTAATAATGCTAAAGCGAGGATAATAAAATGGCGGCTTCACAAAACTTTTGTTTTGTTTTACGGGGCATGGTTTGCATTCCGCCCAGCCAATCAGACATAGGAACCTTTTTCTCCCACCAAAGTACCTGCTCTCTAGCAGGGACGGAAAAGGGGGTAAAAAAGGTTCTGATGAACTCATTTTAGTTCCGGCTCTTTTTGGTGTGAACGCGACATTTCGGAACTATATCGGAACTAAAGTGGGAAAAGTACTGCGGTGTGAATGCGCCTTATGGGTGCTATTCCACCATTTTGGAGCCAGGATTGCAAACCGACGTGTTTTTGTTTATTTGCAAGTCTGCTACTTTCTCAATGTCTACATCTTTAAATGGATGCAGATCTAGATTTTTTTTACCATAATCTTTGTTGGCAATGGAGGTTATCATTTTTTTTGAGAAAGGTATTTTCGATTAATTGGGAGAAATTACAGTTTTTCCAACACAAATGCTACTGGTCAGCAATACTGAAGATAGGTGGGATTTTCTTTTCGCTGTACCTTATTTTAATCGGATTTTCTGCACCTTAAACCCCAATGCTTTTACGCCACAAATATTCATAGTCAAGCAATAAGCTGGATATGTCAAATAAAAACTACGGTATAATAAGATTGTTTTTATTTTAACTAAACACCCAACAAAACATAAATGATTTATCCTACTTCTGGCTCGCACTATCTTTCTCTCTAAATGTCCAAGGCCTTTCATGTGCAGTAGCACATAGCCCCTCTGATGCAGAATGACTTGAATGCTGTTTTGTGGCTGCGTATGAACTCCTGATGGATTCAGCGCACTCAGGACGGACAGCTAGCAGACAGTAAGGACATATCCGCTGAATTTTACAACAAGTATATTGGATTAAAACTGCTGACTCCACCTTTTTAACTAAGTGAAATTATCCAGATAACACAGTAAACCCGCTTCTTGGAACCGTCCCCAGTGAAAAAGCACAGCGTTAAAACGGACATAAACACACCGATGCAATGAGTCCCTCATGTCCGAGCTCACTCGGTTTACCCAGCGGACTCTCCTGGCTCGGGTTCAAAATCAATTTTAAGGGCGTGCTGCGTTAATAGTAATTTGGAGAGACTTTTGGGCCAGCATTATTGAGAAAGTGGCTTTAGCTAACGCAGCTCTGTGTCTGACAGCATCAGCACTAACACATCCTTTACAAAGTCAACAAACAATGACGACAGCAGTAGTTTTGTTTATAACCTCTGGCAGGATTGGGATTTTAGAAACATTTTAGACATGCCAATCCTTGACACGTCACATTTTATTTCCCCCTGCTTTTGTTTCAGTCCATCTCCCACTTCTTTCTTTATCTCCCTGTGTCCTCTCCTCTGTTCCAGCAGCAGGATGAGGGGAAGCTGGTTGCTGCCGTAGGGCTTGTCCTTCCATTTGAATCTAGCTAATGGCATTAAAACCTAGGGCAAGAAAACACACCCCCCCCACAAGGGCGCTATGTCCTGTGTGTGTGTGGCTGGCTGATCAAAGACACAGCTCTGTCTCCCTCTGACCCTCCCTGATGCTCTGCAGCGCTGCCCAGAGATTGCTGACTCACTCACAGACAAATGGGCCACTGGGAGGAAATAGGATTTGATGTAAATGTGTGTGCCGCTGTGTATCAGCCATGCAATGCCAACCGGTCTAAATACACTGCTTGGCACGGATACAAAACACACGGGTCACCAGTGCGGCTCACAGCCTGCAGAAAGGCTCTTTGTGCAACTATATGATAAGGCTATAAAACCATGTGTATGTAGTTGGCAGATATGCAAAGTTGACAGTTGTGAGTGGGAATGTAGCGCCGTAACACAGGTAAATGTGTATGATAGCACCGACCAATCAGAGGCAATTTTAGTCGGTGGGTGGATTTCAAGTGTTGTAATTGGCCTGCAGAGTGGCCTGATAGAGAGCCAGAGATCTGCCAGTGTGCTTCCTTCCTCTAACTGTTTACAGAAGGGCAGGGCGTCTCTGATGTCACTTTAAATTACCACGGCTCCTGTTATTACAGTATTGTTTGTCACAGGAGTGATACCTTGGCTCGGCGCCCCTGTTCTCTGGCAGGCCGCTCGTGGGAGACGATGGCCGGCTTTCAGCACACTTGGACAAATATCTAGATCCAATTACCCACACAGGGACGCTGGTGTTAGCCAGTCTCCTCAATACCCAGGCTGCCTATCAAGTCTCTCTAATTTTGGTATAAATTAACCAGCAGCATGTGCCTCGGCGTTTGCCCTTCCAGTATAAGTTAGTTAGTTTGATACGATAAGATATACGTTATTAATCCCGAATTGGGAATTGTTTTCAGTTGTTTGTTTGTTTAGATCCCCACTTGCTTTTGCAGCTTTTCTTCCAACACAGTTTACGTGGTGACTATATAGAAATATTCATTTACATTACTCTTAACAAAACACAACCATAGCACACAGTGATGCAATGCTACTCTACATAAAACATAAAGAATTTCCATAATTTAGGTAATAAAAATACATAATAAAGACTGGATTAGCTGACTCTAACATAAATATCAGTTTAGAAGGCCCTTTAAAACCCTCACACACTATAGGAGATTATAAACAATTCAAGTGTTTTCAAAAATGCTTTCGCAGCGATTTAGATTTTTTTTGTGTAATTTAATTTGGCAATGATTTCCATTCTTGACTTGCTCTGTATGTTACTGTACGTTGAACTGATGTAATTTTCACTTGTGGTAAAGTAAAACAAGCTTTAGGAGCAGAGGTGTCATTCATTGGCTTCTGCCCTCCCTTTTCATGTAGCTGTTTAGCTTTACCATGAGCTAAACACACTTCCAAAAAAGGCTGAGGACTAGTTGAGGCATTTGGTTTCTTGTACAGAAGCAATAAAGAAACAGTGAAACAGGGTTGGACAAGAAAATCCAATCGTAGTGATCAAAAATCCGAAAATAGATAATATATAGCACGGGAAAACACAACATTGAAGCCCCATGAGAAGTATAATACAGTAATGAATCTAGTAGATACACACATCCAATATCCATATTGTCATAAAGCAGTCCGGCTGATTGATTTGCAACAGGTACAATACACCAAGAGTTATGAAAGGCATGGCTGCCACAGTACAAACAGCTGTAAATCTAAAAAGGCAGACAAAGGGGATTGTTTTGTGCTTCATATTGCTACTTTGCCTAACCCTTTATTCCAATTATTCCAAATAACTAGCATTCACATGACATGTTCTTGTTCACTGGGTTGCATTGTCTCTTTGGATTGGACTGTAACTGATGAGGTGATTTAGACTCACAGGCATGAACAGAGAGTACCTGAAATCAAAGGAACTCTGTATCTCTAACGCACTCTTTAAATCATTCACGTTTTTCTGAATCTTATTGGAAAAGATATCTAAATTAGGACTTGTTAGAAACTTCTCATGTTGAAATGCTGTTGACTCTCGACTGTTTGTAAAGTTAACGTAGCTGATCGGTTGTGAAAATGTAGCTTCACTTTGTCACACGGGCCTGGCATGTTGACTTTGCATAAAGGAGTCTGTTTGCTCGGAGAGGGAAGTGTTCGCTGCACAGTAACAGCAGCCTGTGACATTAGGCAAGCATCAAAAAATGCACTGCTTTACATCGAGCTGATTTTAGATCTGTCTGTGCTGAATGAAGCCGCTGATGTTTTCTGCTTTACATTTGACAAGCTTGTTCAGCTAACAGGAAAACGTCAGCGTTTAGTTAATGCTGTCTCAGGTTGTGTGCTGTCAAAGCTCACAGTTGGGTCTAAAGGTTGTTTCATATCTGTGCATTAAGTACAAAGTCAGGTCTAAGATTTGTTTGGATTAGCTCTAATGCTAATTGCGAGGAGAAGCGTGTAGCTTTTGTCCAATTTGGGTTTAAACTGTTTTGTGGAAGTGGATCAGCTCTTGTTTTCTCTCATCACTCCTTAAAGTCACACACATTGACATAATATAAAATATATTTGCATCCTTACTGTCAAAGCACCCACACTAAAGCAAACAGATATTGTTCTAAACTGTATTAAAGTAAACCGGTATTATCTTGAACTGTATTGAAGTGAACATGTATTATTTGGGACTGTTTTGAAGTAATCCTATATATATATATATATATAAACCTTCTTACCGACACTCCATAAGGCAGATATCACCAACACACACACATACACCTCCTGTCTCCAGCACACACACATAAACTCCTTGACCCAGATATCAGCAACACATATGCCTCCGCTTATCAGCACACACACACACATACACTTCCCCTCACCAACACACACATATGTTCTTTTTCAAGGTTCTTTCTGGGGGCCAATATAATCCCAAGCACCAATATATCTGTGTACAATGTTTGATACCAATATATCTGTGTACAATGTTTGATTGTTTGGGAAAGAATAGTTTGTGTGAAACCTTCCTTGGGAAAGTAAAGGAGTTGAGTCCGGTGGAAGATAAGAAGTGACTCTCCGCCCCAAATATGTCTATATATACTGTTGTTTCTTCATGCAAAATGCTCCCTGTTTCTGACTGGCTGGTCCCGATATCTGTATCGCACGGCAGTAGAGCGGGGAGCCCGGAGTGCTCTGTTTCAGGGCACTCTGTATTTCGTATTGTGTTTTTTACTGTATTAAAATCAGATTATTGTTATAACTTTTATGCCGGTATTTTGAACTCCTTCTTTTATTAAATCTGACCAGGCTCATCTAAAGGACGGCGCGGAGCAGAGGTGGGCTTTAAGCCACCACTATTGTGTTTGCTCCTACAACACACACACACACACACACACAGTAATGTTTGAGTCCTGTTATGTCTAATGTCTGATGTACTTCAGTCCTGCAATAAATAACAGGCTCGAGGATGTAGAGAAATTACAGACATCTCCTTCTGTTGTCCTTTTTATATGGGATTTTACAGCAGTAGTTCGCAGAGTCATCTTTAGTCAGATACCGTTACAGAACCTCATCATTTAACTATGTTATCATACAAAACAAACAAATAAAATGGGATGTTTTTCATTTAAAAAAATGTTTAAAACACATTTAAACAAAAACAAGGACGTTCTGTGCAAAAACACATTTCATTTCACTTCTCCGAAATGTAATTTCCTGAAGCCTCACGCAGGAGGTGATACTTTCTATTACAAAGATTTCAAATATATTATCATACCGGCTCTCTATAGATACGTTGTCTGGCTTAAGCCTTTTCTTAGTCTTTTATCTGTCCGTGAATCCAATAAGTATTTAGTTTGAATATTTGTGGACATTGAATGTAGAAGTTTTTATGTTTCATTTGATTTGTGGAGACATGCCAGAGAGCTCATGATGTACATAAATACTCTCACACATGTAGCCTTGCAGCTGACAGATATGTATCACATGTTTAGCATCCCCCCTCCCATCTGTCAACCTTCACGTCCTGTCTCACTTCTCTTCCTCCTGTCTGTCTTAGCCTGCCATGAATCCGCTAGTCTCTTATTTTACAGTTTTTATCTGTAATGTAATTTTTTTTTTTTTTGTAATGTAATGGAAACAATTCAGAGAATGCCATCACTTTACTATAATGCTGCATTTAGAAGTTCTATTATGCTTTTTGGGTTTTTATCCTCTTTCTTGTAGTGTGAAGGAATTTCACTCTCAGTTTCTTTACCTGAACATTAGCATTATATGTCTACTTATAAACATGAGAAAGACAATACTTATAACATCAAGATATCCAAAATCTAAGAACATATGTATCACAATATCAATATTATATGGATATGTTGCCCAGGTTATATGAAAGATTAGCTTTTTAGCTGAAAATGTGTCTTTTACTGTGACCCATTATTTTTTATTATAAACTCAGTTTTTCATCTGGATGACCATTAAAGTGTCTTTGAATCTCTTCCTACTGTTTTTCCTTAACCTAAGAGCCTTGTTCATAATGGGCTTTTCTCAATGTGGAGTATTAAGTATGCCTTACCTAAAAAACTGAAGAAACCTGAGCATGTTTTTCGCCTATATCCCTACCTTTCAGTTGTGTCCTAACTTCCTTTATTTGTGTTTCTTCTCCAATAGGTAATAAACGTAAAGGCCTGCAGTGGGTAGTAGACGTGACCATAGCTTACCCCAAAGCGAGACCCATGGACATCCAGACCTGGATCTTTGGCTACAGACCTCCTACAATCACACATGTACACTACAGGTAAGAATACAAGTGATTCACTGCATCCACCTGGTTTATTCTCATGAGAGGGAAACGCCAGAACCATTTTTACTATGCAAAGGTTTCCTGCTGCCCACATGCAAATAAAGTGCGGCACATTACATCATGGAATAAGTGAAACCTGAGGTTGGTAGTCTTGTGACATTAAAGGTGGGGTAGGTAAGTTTGAGAAACTGGCTCGAGATACACTTTTTGTTATATTCCATGGAATGCTCTTAACATCCAGATAGCAATGAATATCTTAAATGCTTTGACAAAAAATCCATAAAGAAATGTATCTGTGGAAGCCCGGCTAAAGTAACTGGATGGCCTACCTGCCTGTCAGCCTTCCATCTGTGCACAAACTTATCTCGTGCCCTCATTGGTCATGTGCGCGTTCGTGTGTGTTGGAGGAGGGGCTCTGTAAGGAAGTGGCAGATTTTTTACGGCTGTGTATTTTCAAATTCTAGCGCACTCGAGCTGGTTTCTTCAAAATTACCTACCCCACCTTTAAAAATGTATTCATTTATTTCACTTTGGGCAGTTTATATTGCAAGAGAAAACCTAAGGACAAAAGCTGTTTTATTTCTTCCATCTTCCACATATTTTCTTACTTTCATTACAACTTCTAAATGTACAAAGACAATTAAGTCTTGGGAGGGCTTGAGAGAACATAGGATAAGAATGAATTATGTTTGCTATGTAAAACAATATGACAGTTTCATTCATTGGATACCTGCACACAACACAACGTTGAAGACAAACAGAAGAAGTGGTAATGTCTTCTGTAACATAAATGTACTATATCTATCCACTCAGTTTGAAAGTAACAAGTGCCTTTTGAGCACTTTGTATACAAGTGGCTGTTAAAATGCCAAACAAATATTCATCTGGATGCCTTCCCTGAAAATGTCCTGAAAGTCATGTGGAAAATTGTAGAGCAGATTAGGGTTTATTAAGCTTTTGAGTGCTCTGTGAATCTCTGCAAAGGAAGGCCTTATCACTGGAAACTCCCGAAAGATATGCCAGTGATTGCTTCCTGAAACCCATACTGTCTCCAACATTCGGTAATAGTGAGTAGACTTTAGATTAGTATATTTATACCAGGTCATTATGGCTTGTGAACTCTGTGACAGTGATACAACGGTTGCCCTTTGCTCCTGTCCCTCCACATATTTATCTTTAAGAATGTACTATTTATTGCCGTCAAAGGAGAAATCAATACTACCAGATAGATACGTCACAGGTTTGTAATAGAGAAGCCAGTCACTTGGGTTGGTGCACAGACTTTGGGACTGTTCCTGTGACTCACTGCAGCAGCGTTTGAGGAGGGAGAGCTTGAAGTTCATCCACCCACTGATAACACAAGTTCACGTTCACTTTGCATTCCTACAGTAGTGAGTCAGCAGGACACTCCTGACATTAAAGGGTCCCCGTGGAGCGGTAGACCTTAAGTAGAGCTATGGCTCTGTGTTTGTTCTGTTCGAGGGTCCTCGTTTTTACTCAGTTCCTACTACGATACATTTAAAAACATTGTAGCAACATTTAGAGCTGAAATAATTGGTTGTTTACAAAGATTGACAGAAAATAATGCTGCAAGGATTTTGATAAGTGATTTTGTTTTTTCTCTAGTGTTTTTTCAGTCGGCCAACGTGAGGATTGCTAATTTCTCATATATGGTTATATAAAGCTATATATGTTTTGGTTTGTTTGCAAAAGTGGAAATGAATGGCCATTTTACAGAGAAAGGCATTTATTGAAGAAGATTAAGCATTTTATTTGTATAAAGCCAGTGTTTTTCGAGGTTTGACAACCTTTGTTTAATATAAGTTTGCGTATGTGCCAGGTAAAACACAGAAATACGTTTTTAGTTGCTAATAACGGATTGACATACTTATATCAACTATATTCCTGTATTCTACAGCTAAGAATAGCCCTGTTATTATGCAAAGATAATGCATTTGGCCCCTCCATATTGTCCCGCCGTCACTGCCCTCTGTTGCTAATCCACCCACTCGGGGGTATGATGAAGGTGGGCCAGGATTACATTTCTTTAGTCTCTGTCTGAGATGAAGGTGGCCCTCTCTGTATTGTCTTGTCACGGTACATCATAAGGGACGTATCCAGACGTAAGCCGCAGTGATCAGGTACAAGTCACCTTGACCCCTTTTGGTTGTGTTTTGCCCCTGAACAACCTCCTCACAAAACTTAATGTGTGTGTTCACCTCTGTGGGCAGGCAATGAAAGGGTAAAGTGAAGCCTGATTTATGAAGCCTTGCTCTCTGGCTCCTCTCTGGGGGCTCCTCCGCCCACTTCTGCAAAATCTAAGGATTCATTAAGTCTGTAATTAGACGGGCAGCGGATGCACCGGTCCCACCCCAACGCTGAGACCCTTTAATCAGCCATCGACACCATCGACACCATCGGATCCCCTCGCCTGGTCAGCAGTTCTGCAGGCTGGGGACACACAGCGAGCCCCCCCCACCTCCCTCGACAGAGAGGAAGAAAAGCTGTTCCTGTGCCAAGCGTGAAGACGAGGCTGATCAGACAGCAGTTAGGCCCATGCTGGTGCAGGTGCAGCGTCAACAAGAGGATTAAGATCAGGGGAACTCTGCTGGAGAATGTGCAATGTGATGCACTTTGGAAATGCAGATAGGAGAAGAGGTTAGACAAGTTTTGCCCCAAGCATCACAAGAACCATTACTACAGAGACACTCGCAGAGCACATACATTTTGAAGGCCAACAGTCTTTTTTGGCAATGTTAAGTGTAAAACGGTTTTTTCCCCATTAATCAAATCTGTACTTCCTTGGCCCGTGCGTCACCTTTCCACCAAGTTTCATGCAAATCATGCTAGTACTTTCTTTCTAATCCTGCTGACAAAAACAAAAGAAAACTGAAAACATAATAATTGAATTTAATACTAAGACAAGTTAATGCGTTTTATAGAGTACACCAAGAACAACGACCTATCTCAATTTCTGAACGAAACTGGGGCAGGATAATGCGATAATTCTATAATATGCTATAATATGGTCAAATGTAAATGACTGATATCCTCTGTAGAAATACGGTCCTATTGCTGGAAAACTGGATGGTTGCCGATGTATTAGAGTGCCCTTGTGGTATGTACCAATTTAATTTAGTGTTGCTACTTTTCTTTAATGTAAAGTAGTTGTCCTGTGTATATATGTATTGCTTTTGGCTCTATGTCTTCGTCCTATGTATGTGATTTTTTGTAAGCTGAAAATCAATAAACATATTAAAAAAATAAAAAAAGACAAGTTAATGCATTTCGACCACTCCTGTGTTAAGGGAGTACACATCTGGCTTTCTTTTGCTTCAGCAGACATTGTGAACTTTATCTTTTTCTTTTTTAACAACAAAATAAACAAAAAAAGGGATTTAATTTGGACAGGCGAGGTCAGGGATTTAGAGCTTTCAGGGGGGGTCTGTGATTTCTACAAATAGGTCCCTTCACCAGAACAGCAGGTTGTTGTGAGTTTGCTGCAGTAGATGGTGTGATTCTGTTTGATCGTGTGCAAATTGAACAAAGGCAAGGCAAGTTTATTTATATAGCACTTTTCTGTACGCGACAATTCAAAGTGCTTTACAAAACAAATTCAAATACTTTTTAGGAATAAATAAATACAGTAAAAACACATTATATAATGGCATTTTACAACAGGCATTACAAAGCAAAGATAATAAAAATAATAAAAATAAACACCACAGGTATACAATACATGTTTAAAAGGCATACTGTAGTTCGAATATGATCATCTCAATTAAAAGCAGCGGCAAAGAGATATGTTTTTAGTCTCGATTTAAAAATAGTAAGCGTTTCTGCGGACGTGCATGATTTGGGCAGTTTGTTCCAGAGTGTCGGGGCATAACAGCTAAATGCTGCCTCTCCATGTTTTGTTGTTACTCTCGGAACCGATAGCAGACCCGTCCCAGAAGACCTGAGGCACCTTGATGGCTCGTAATTATGTAGGAGTTCAACAATATACTTTGGTCCTAAACCATGTAATGATTCAAAAACTAGCAATAGTACTTTAAAATCAATTCTTTGGCCGACTGGAAGCCAATGTAAAGATTTCAGAACCAAATGAATTCCAATACTGCGGTCAAGATGTATTTCCCGAATGTGATAAAGTTATTTCAAAGTGAGGTATATTTGGAGTCAGAAATCTAAAACCTACCCGGTGAAAGAAATGTGAAAAGTACTATATTTATGATCCAATTGTGTTATTTTGCATCAGGGATGTTATGGAAAACATGGTTCCTGTTGGCCGGGACAGCATCCAGAAAATAAGTTATTGTTATGATGTCCGTGCTGAGCTAAGAATGGGCATCAAAATCACGTTCAATGATGTGTCCTCTCCCCTTCTGATCAAATAGGGGATTCCCTCTCTAAGTGTGTGTTTTAAAGTATATCATACCTCGGGGTCCCCTTAGATTGTTCTTAGACTATAATAATAACCTCAGAGTTGATGGTGTTATCAGAAAACATGCAGAGAGGAGAATCCTCTGGCCTCACAGGCAGAGTAGGAGCTGTGAGAGTCAGCCGTTTGCTCATATCGGTGATTCAGCATGTTGAATCTGCAGCAGACCTGAGGCTTTTATTTACCTTTTTTAATTTATCTGAACTGGAACAACTGCCATGGAATCCAATTCCCCAGGACAAATAAACTGATGCTGATTTATTCTGATTACCTTCATCTTAAAACAATCTAATTTAGTTTTGTATGTTGCTTGTTATTTTGAGGGATTTGCTTGGCCTTTTGTTATTCTTTTTTTTAGTTTAAACATATAATATATATATAATACAGATATGGGACAAGTCATCTCCTCTCTTGCAGGCCCTGAGCATACGTGTACATTAGCTGTTAGCTGGACGTCACATGTAACCTAGTGGTGTGTTCAAGTCCAACAGAAGACATGGAGTGTTTGTGTCATGGCCCTAATTCCTGCGTCCTCAGCCTGGCAGATTTGATGTGAGCTGATAATAAACGGTCGCCCTCCTCCCGCGTTATCATTTTACGGGTCTGTATAGATTACTACTGCGCGTGAGCCACAGATCCAAAACATTCAGCTGACAATTAAGTCATTTTGTAGATGAATCCACAAACGGCACCTTTTTTTTTTACCTCCCTTTTTTCTCTCGCTGCCTCCTCACCCCTCAGCCTCCCTCTCTCTCGCTGTGTCTCCTGCCCGCTCCCCATATAATCTCAGTCTTCCAGATTGCAGCATCATAAGCCCTCTGAATGGCAGATGGAGAGTCTGGTGGGTGTACAGAGGCCGGGTGAGGCAGTAGTGGGAGTCGAATACGTTGATTTTTTTTAAATGCTCTTTTTTTTGTGCTGCTCTGTGCGTTTCTGAAAGCTGCTGTTTGAACATTTCTGAAAGGTGACATGATTTATGGCGTCTGCGTGGTCATCACATGGAGAGCTGCACACCTGGCTCTCTCTCAGACACTGAGGCACATTTTCTTTCTCCCAAAGCATTATTTAGAAAGTTACTGGGTGTAAATCAGAACCTGCATTTCCTACTGTTCCTTCTTTTATTTACTAATGTTGTTTGATGAGGTTCATTCAACGCCTAAACCAGGATCAATATCTCGTACACTCTTGTTTTACCTGCGAGTTTAATGAGTACCTTTGTGGTTAGAGGAAGTGTCTCGGGATTATTAATGAGTAGGGTTTATTTATTTTTTACTAGGGTCTTCAGAGGACATTTGTTGACTTAGAAACACCTACACTAACAGAGGTCACCCCCCACCCATAAAACAAGAGTGTCTTCAAGTCCTAATGGCCTAATTGGACTGAAATAAAAGACTTAAGAGATCAATTTATATTACAAATGATTAATTTAGGATTATTATCATCTTAGTCTAACTTTTCCGCAAGAAATCTAATTTACAAGACTCAATTCCAGGAGTGTTGATCTCCTGATGTTTTGTATGAACAATTGTCTAGAATGTAACTGCAGAAGACATACTCTGGAGTGCAACAAGTAGTAATCGTACCTGAAAACCTGTGTGTGGTACTATTCTTTCTGGATATGAAACCATTATTGAAAGTAGGAAAATAAGGAATATTTGTATACCTGTATTTAAATCATTACATATTGGTTATTTTGTTGCGTACAGTTTGCATTTGGGACGGAGTGTCCTACTTTACATTTAATCTGACGTCAAACGTGCTCCCTCGTAAAAATAAACTGCATGGTGTTGTGACATCAGAGACTCAATAAACTGGGTTGGGGTCACAGAGTCCATCTCCACCTGACGGAGGTTTATGGCCTCTCACATCGGACCGCTGCACTGATAAGAGGTCGATGCTCCAATGGAGGACAAAAGCACGTGTTTGCTGGTGACTCGAGTTTAGATCCTTAACGGAGTTGAATCAAAGTTTGATTTAGTCTAGTTCTTCACGCTGACTTTTGACTGAATTTCAACCATGTAACTGTTTTGATGATGGGTATCTATTATCATTAGCATGTCATGCAACAGTTTTATTTTGCATTTGTATACTTAGATGTCATGAAGAAAAACCTGATTATAAGTATTTTTGTTTAAAGGCTCCAACTCCACCTTAGACATCATAAAAAGCAACAAAAACTGAAAGTCCTGACTGTAAAATTGAATAATGGGATAAAATAAGAAGATAATATGCAACAAAATCACTACAAAAAAGCAAGCAGGATATGGGATTCCCCAGCAGTTGGTGCTACAAAAACAATCATGCCTTTCAAAAATATTACCCATTGAAAATACTTTGATCATACTATTGTGAATATGTTTTAATGTAAACAGTCTCAAGTTATAGCCCTTTGACCATTCCCTTATATTTCGGTAGAGGTGTTTTTCGTGTCAAAACTATTCCCTGGAACAAAGGCAGTCCCGAGCTTGAGTGAAAGCAGTTTAAAGACTACATTTAGCAATTAATGAGCAGACATCTAACGTCCCTTAACTTTTCTCTGATTGCTGATACAAGTTTGCCATTTAGCAAGCAAGAGCCCATTACAGTGGTTTCGTTATGCAACACAAAATTAAATGAATACAAGGAAATCCCCAGAGTATTCTTTAATTGTTGTTGCTGCTGGTCAAACTGACCCTCACACCACAGAGGACTTTAAGAAAGACCTTTTTAAAGGCAGCAGTTTGGGATTTGGAGCTTTTTTGCACTTAGATGATGACTCTTATCTTAACTAGAAAAAGACGGAGAGCAGCACAGGAGACTTTTTCTCTCCCCAAGCCACGCTAATCTCAATATTCACCTTTGCACCACGATGCTCGATAACAGACCTCCCAGGACACCTCTTTGTTCCTAAAGAGAGATGTAGGGCCGTAGAGAGTCCCCTAACAATGACTGGTGGCTACTCTCCAAAGAGGCTTGTCAAGTGGACAGACTTTTCCTGCAAGAGTCCACATTTAATTGGCTTCCCAGCCCATTCAAAGGGGTACAAATATCTCAGGAGAAGAGATTTACAGAAGCTAAATGGCTAAAGGGTTTATAACCTAAATGTGTCTATTCTTGTGATAA
The DNA here is from genome assembly GCF_902827175.1 of Gymnodraco acuticeps. NCBI lineage: Eukaryota > Metazoa > Chordata > Actinopteri > Perciformes > Bathydraconidae > Gymnodraco > Gymnodraco acuticeps. The sequence goes on along the minus strand of NW_022991296.1, from coordinate 106,859 downwards.
TAAACACTTAGACAATGTTTGTCATATAATCCAGAAAAAACAACCGCAAATGGCAGCAAGGATGTTCATCATCAGTTGGATGAAAGCAGTGGTGTTAGTAACTTAGTACATTTACTCAAGTAGTGTATTGATCCATTTTGATGTACTTTACTTGAGTATATCCATTTTTTAATGACATTTTCTTCCAACCCATTACAATTCAGAGGATAACAGTGTACTTTTACTTCACTACATTGATGTTTAACATTTGGTTACTTAATCAAGCAGCATACAAAGTAATTAAAACTAGCTGCACCTTTACCAGCTTTGATAACACTTTAATGCATAAATACTTATAATCAAAACATATCATATATATTATTCTGAAATGGGCCAATCTGCATAAAGAGTACTTTTACTTTTTGAGCTTTAAGTATATTTTTATGTTAATACTTTTGTACTTTTACTTGAGTAACATTTGGATTGCAGGACTTTAACTTGTAGCAGAGTACTCCTACAACTGATACTTTTACTTAAATACAAGATCAGACCTCTGGAAGTATCTCTAATGTTCAGGCGTATGGACAGAGGCAGCTGTCTGTCTGTCTGAGCGCCAGAGTGTCGGGTTAACATGCAGGCTGCTGCCAAGTGGGTGAGGGTGGAAATGAGAGCGTTGCCGTGGCACCATACCAACACATCACCACCACTACCATTTCTACTGTACCGTGCCACTGTATCTCCTGGCACAACACATACCTCCATACTCTTGTTTCTTTTTACTCAGCATAATAGAAAGTTTCAATTTGTTACACTACTGTCAACAAAATCCCAGCATGTCTTTGAGGTAACTACACACCGATCGATCAAAGCCCGTTTGATTTCTATGTGCTGAAACTGGACCGCTGATGTTTCGTTACAACCAGACCCGGCGCCAGAACAAATCTAAAGGGAGGGCATATGATTTTCATGGGAGGGCACACAACACCGTCACGTGCTGCGGGCCTGTGGCACAATATATATATCAAACAGCAAGGCTAACAGCATTGCGCAAAGACGCACACTTATCGCAAATACATACACAAATAAAGGGCAACATAGAAATAAACGTAATAACGGTTCCGTGCCAGCTGATCTGCACCAAAGTACTAATTTCCTTATTTGTTTCCTCGCGTATCTGTCTCTCTCTCCGCAAACTCTCACAGACATGAAATGTGTTATTTTGATTCGGCATGTCTTAGCAGTCCTTTATCAGTTTGTAATGCGTGTTTCCAGTCGCAAAAACCGTTGACAGTAAAAGCCACATCAGATGAAGACGTATTTAGGCTACTTTAAACTGTCTACAGGGGAACAAAAAGCTGCGTCTGCTTTTAACGAATATTCAAGCCATGGTCTGTTGTTGTACCATGCAGCGGCAAAAGTGCGCTTCTTTCCTGAAAACAATCTCCCTGGATAACGATCCAGTTTCACCTGGTTGGGTTTATTAACCTCAAGATCATCTGGGGCTGTTGGTCTTTGAGCGGTTGCTGGCCCAATAGTACCTGTTGATGTGCTGCAAGGTAGCGTCTGTAGTGGAGGCACCGGCACGGAGCAGGAGGAGGATGCTGGCGGGTGTGGTACAGGGTGTGGCAACGCAGGTGGTGATGGTCGGGGCAGTGGCACAAGGAGCTGTGCCTCGGAGGACAGCGTTGGTGGCGGCCGCCTTGATGAGTCAATGCTTGGGCTCGCTAACTCAGCCCCGGGGTTTGCCGAGGCAAGGCGTGCTGCTGCAACGGCAGGTGCATGGTCGCCAGCAGCTGCATCGGCAGAAGTTCTTTCATCGCTATTTCGTTTTAATAAATCCTTAGACCTTTTGAGCCAATTTCTGATGTCCATTGTGTAATTCAAACATAAATGGGAGTCTACAGAATGCACAATAAACAAATCCAGAATAGGCGGCTGAGTGTGACGCTGTGATTGGTCTAAATGTGGACGAATCACAAATCACAACAGACAAATGAATTTATTTGACGTAGCCTGCGATTTTTTTGTTTTAGTTACTATCTGACATCACATAGGCCTACATCGTAGCATAAAAGTTCACAGTTTATTTATAACAAAAAAAAATGTACATTTAAAAAAAAAAAGTATAAATAAGAAAAATCGTGTTTATTGGGGGAGGGCAAGAATGTCAAATGGGAGGGCCTGGCCCTCCCTGGCCCTCCCACGGCGCCGGGCATGGTTACAACCTGTTACACGTCAGCACTTTAAAGCACCAGCTCTCCAAGGTATCCGCACATGCTGAAAAATGTACTACTCAGTAGGGGTGTAACGGTATTCGTCCCGTACCGTCACGGTTCGGCACATGCAGTCACACGACGAATACGCCTTTTTTTTTTTCGAGTGGGAAAAAAGTCTGTCATTCAGGGCAGTATCCATTACACTATATATAATCCAGGGGGCGGTATTGCGCCTAAAAGCTGTTTGCCAGCCGCCCTTAAACAACAAATGAAGAACAAGAAGAAAACACAACAAAACGAACAAAATACAAGAAGAATTAAAGTTAGTATGGCGATTTCAGATAACACACAGGAGCCAGCTTCTTTTAAATCAGCTGTGTGGGAACATTTCGGGTTCCCTGTGGACTACAACAACGATAGAGTGCGAGTGGTGGATCGGACGAAGACGGTGTGTCGGTGTTGATAGATAGCGGTGCGGTATGCTAATGGTACCACACGCCAAACATGCTAAATCATATCAGAAGGCATCAGCCAGATTTGCCAATCACCGGAGCCCGGCGAAAGACAGCAGCAGTTCAACAGCTGATCCCCGCTGTTTTTAATAAACCAATAGACCTTTTCGGTGTAATTAGCTAAAGCTTTGTTGTTTATTGATATCAGACAGTGATACTACAGATTATTCAATTATTAATTAAATATTTCGTTTTGTTATTACATTCATTTGTATAGTACTGTATCATGTCTGTATCACCTTTTGTTTCATTTGTATTTTCTTAAAAAAATAAACTAAACTAAAGCCGTGAGACCAAAATAAATAACGGAAGCTATTGGCATATATTTTTCAACGCTCTTGAAACGCTTTCTTATTATTTATGATGTAATATTTTCAAGACATTCTTTTTAGTTTTACAGCTTGATGAAACCTTTTTGTTTGACATCAGCCATTATAGATAATATGGCCATCTGAGTGTGTGTGGTTTGTGGTTTGTTTTTAACTGTTTAATACAGTTAATTATTCAAAATGTCAGAGTTCCTTATTTTGAAACTGAAACTTGCACTACTGTTCAAAAATAAATAACAACAAACCAGGAATTATGCATTTGGGACTTTTTTTGGCTTTTTCTTGTTGTACCGAACCGTGACCCCCAAACCGAGGTACGAACCAAACCGTGACTTCTGTGAACCGTTGCACCCCTACTACTCAGCGTAAAAAGTAGTGCTGCTTCAATGTAAAGCTAAACTTCTACCTCTTCTCAAAGGTGATTATGCAGAGAAAGTTGCATGATACTGAAATACGATAAGCTTAACGTTAACAGCTGTAATGTCACACTAAAAGCTATTCAATTCAAAAGAAATTGGCAACATTTAAAAAATAAAAAAGCAATGATTGTTTCAGTGTTTCAAAATACCAAGCAGCTGCTTAAATGTGAGGGGATTTCAGGGCAGGAAATAAACCCTGTGAACTTCAAGATGCTGTTGATTTTTGGCTGTGTGAAGTTACATGTCATGGGACATTTGTTCTCCAAACAAACCTGGCTGATTACCAATGATACAGGGAGATACTGCATGCTATCTCAGCCAGGTTTCCCATTAGCCGGTAATTACCGGACTATTACCGGTAAAATATGCTGAAGACCGGCAAATCTAAATCTCTCCGGTCAAAATGTCCGGTCAAAAATAATTTCCCCTTAGCGCATTACCCAGGGTTCGTACGGGTGCTTGAAATCCTTGAAAATGCTTGAAATTTGACGTGGTGTTTTCAAGGTTGGGAAAGTGCTTGAATTTTGGGAATGGTGCTTGAAATTGAGATAAAGTGCTTGAAAATGTAAATGCTTTACTTTTACAATAAATTGCTGTCTGACTGAATAGTTCGCTTTTTAGATTAAAATAAAAGAATTGCTTCGCTTCTACATAAAACAGCTCCGCTGCACCTTCCCGCGCGACCTGCAAGTGTTTGTGTTACGTGTGACCTGGGCATTCTGATGAGAGTGATAGATGACTGTGTGCCAGGAGGTGGCAGTTTCAACGAGCGTTGGTGGGCATGTAAACAAATACATAATGCTGCGCTATACTTCGTGGCCTCACCCAGTTGCATAGCGACACTTATTGTTTAGGTGTCTTTTAATAAGCAGGTAGTCCTATCATTAGCTAGAACTAGCTAGATCTGATCGATATGGACATAAACGCGAGTGAAGTCTAATCTGACGGGAGAGAGAGATCAGCTGCTGCTGACGAGTCGACACGCAGCTCTGCATGATCACCTGCAGCGGTGAGCGGACAAAACACACACTTCAGGTTAGAATATCACACGTAGCTATTTTAATGACCTCTCAAACTACCTAAACTAGTTATATGTTTAGTTTAACTGTCGGGTCACTCATTACTGGATCCGCGAGCTGCATGATACTGACGGGCTGTCAGGAGAGAGAGCGCTCCGTTTATTATTCCCGTGTTATTGTAAATTACTGTACACTTTTGAATAATGTAGTTAATCTACTATAATTAGTTTGTTTAATATTGAATCATATCAATTTGTTTTAAAGCTCAATAAATAACAAAGAAGACCTTTGACCGGCACTTTTCTCCTTTTGTCCGGAAGGTTTCAATTTTAATGGACATTTTGACCGGCAAAAAAAATATTCTAACGGGAACTCTGATCTCAGCATGTCTTTATGCTGTAGACCCAAACGAGCAGCGCCTCCTCCAGCCTCAGCTGGACACCAAAGATCCGGATTCCTCCATGAATATTTCAGCTGCATGAAAGCGTTGTGGCCTCCACATGCTCCCCGAGTCACTAAATGCTTCTGATAAGTGACCGAAGCCCGGCAGGATTACACAGCTATCGGTTTACATTTAAGAGTCGAGGAGAGGGCCCCTGGCAGGCGTCCTCTCTGCAGCAGGTGTGAAACGCTCTGTTGGCTTGCATGGGTTAGATTTAATCATTCATACATTTACTATTTAATGACCACAACACCGCCGTCACCAATCACTTCTCAGGAAAAACGCACCGTTACAAGTGAAGTTGTATGCGTAAGATTGACGGAGGAATGTACTGTACGCTCTGAGGGGGACAAAAGCAACATGTATTTTAGCAACCTAAGACAAGACACACCTTAATAATCAATATCGATGTAAGTGTACACTATATTTAGAATATTTTCAATCATTTTCCGCGCGAAAAAAAAAAAAGTTTTAACAACATTATTTATTGACTTTTCATTCCGGTATAATCATTTTGCGCAAAGATGGCACTGTTTGTCAGAGCACTTCATCCTTCTGGGATTTCATGAAGAACAGCTCCAACGCCTGTGTGTATGGGAATGCCTCTGGTGCTGGTCCATTAACTGCCAGTGTTTCCCACAGATCTGAAATATACTTTGGGGGGTGGTGGTAGCGGGGGGGGGGTTGAGGTGACGTGCAACAACATTAACCTTTCTGTTGGTCGCTTGTTAGCAGACCCTTCACGCGATGGCAGAGCGAACAGGTACAGGTACAGGCAGGGTCCATAATGATAGCCCTATAGTTTAAATCTACTACCCACACATGAACATATGGAAATGGGTTACTATTTTAAAAAATAAATGTATTTATTAATGTATTTAGGAACCTATCCATGTGATTTTTAGTGGGGGTCGACCTCAAATCCTCTAGGGGGGGTCCAGGGGCATGCCCCCCCGGTAAGATTTTATTTTTTATTTTGGAGTTAAATGCATCAATCTGGTGCATTTTGAGGGGAAAATAAAGAGACTAGATCTATGGAAACACCTATATTAAACAGAACTGTATACATTTCAATAATCATAAAATCAAGGCCATAACCAATAACATACCATTTCCAATATGAAAAAAACACTGAAACTTGTTTATTAATTTAGTTTTGGTTCATTTATAGTTGTGAGTGTGTCTGTGCTCCTGAATCAGCCTCTCCTGTCTCCCTCCTCTCCCCCCTCTCCATCCTCTCCCCCTGCTCCTCTTTGAGGCAGCAGCAAAGACTAGTTTTCTCTCAACAAGTTTTAAAAGTGTATCTTAACTTTTTTCACCTAGTTAACTTTTTATTTATTTATTCATGCATATTTTACTAATCACATTACATTTCATTTAGCTGACGCTTTTATCCAAAGCGACTTATAATGACCGATTACAGGGACATTCTCCCTGGAGTAACTAAGGGCTAAGTGCCTTATGGGCACACTAGTGGTGGTGTTCCTGGCGGGATTTGAACTCACAGCCTTCCGATCTTCAGCCCACCTCACTATCCATTAGACCAATCACTACCCTCTCAAATGGAAATATGTGTTTACATAAATGGTGACCACACCGTTTGAGACCCACTGAGAACTTAGACTAAGTTAACTATCTAAACACTCAGAGAGTCCTTTACCTCACCTGAGCTGAGGTTATCCCGAGCTTGAATGACACACAGAGACCAATCAAGGGCTTTGATTTATGATCTGTATGACAGTGGCCATGTCGGCAGGCCACATCATGTGGACAGCCAGTCACCCTGTGTGAGGCAGGCCACTTAACATGCCAGAAGGAGGCGAGATCAGAGCAAGGGAGCGAGGGATCATTGTCTACAAGTTAATCGATCGCAGATGGCGTCGTGGTCACGGACGAATAAAAAAAATCTATATAAAAAAAAACAAAACTAAATGGGTCGCGAAATATACTTGGGCGGCCGTTAATATACCTGGGCGGCCCGCCCAAGTATAGTCTATGTGTGGGAAACCCTGCAGACCTTTTAGAGACTGGTGGATTTTAGTCAGTGGGCGCTGGTGGTGAAGTCCATAGGGACTTGGCTTGGCAACTGGAAGGTCACCAGTTCAAGTCCCGGAAAGACCAAGTGCTACCGAGGTGTCCCTGAGCAAGGCACCGTTCCCTACACTGCTCCCCGGGTGCCGTATAATGGCAGCCCACACTAGGATGGGTCAAATGCGGAACCGTTTCGTTACATAGTACCTGTACTACGTAATGACAATAAGTTGAATATTTTTTATGTTGGATTTAACAGGAGTTTATGATGCTGCAAGGGACATCAAAGTTTCTCCACTGAAACAGGACCTTGTTGTGCCTCGCCACAGAGCGAAGCACACACAGTGAACTGCCGGATAATGAGTAGAGAGTCCGTGGATAACTGTACCAAACAAACACAAGTCACTGCTGAACCCTCAGCTCCTGCCCTTATTTAAAGCGTATGTAGCGGCGATCGCTCATCAAAAAAGGCCACTCATGGAGGTTAGCAATCAGAGTTCCCAACGCGTGTTGTGGTGAAGGATGAGGTCCACCATGACGTAATTGGTAATGCTTTTATTTATTTGTCCAAGGTTAAAAAGTTATTTTACGACTCACATATCTAAAATCTTGTTTTAAAACATAACGATCACGCACACGCTCAGACACAAACAATCACGGTCAACGCGGTTGAAAAACGTGTGGCTTCCTCTCTAACCTCTCATCCCAGCTGATCACCTGTGCCCACATATCTAGGTTAATTACCTCCCATGCTCCCAGGTGCGCAGATTGGATGATGACGCGTTCACACACACATAGACAAACCCCGTGCACAACCCAAAGCAAATTGGCTCCAACAGCGTATGTTCAACTTCTAAATATACTACGTTATGTCATAACATTACATTTGTCATGTGGACACTACGTTTGGACATGTTTTTGATTTAACATTTAATTACATGTATCAGCACAGCAATCAACTCTTTTTACATTATGAATGAACCTTTTCTGGATGAATCATTTTGTCTCTAAAATGTCAGAATTATTATTATAATTCTTCAGAGCCAGCCTTGATGACTTGTGTTGCTTCATCTGACAATCTGTCCAAGAGTCCATAATTAAATAAGACAAATACAAAAACTAAATTCTAACATTTCAGGAAAGATTGTTGGGCAGTTTCCCGAAAAAGTGACATGATGAACATTTCATTGGTTTAGTCGCTCATTATTTCTGAAATGAGACATTTCTGCTAATTATCAGAATAAAAGCACTTTCAAAAATCACATATTTCACAATGTATCCAGACTCAAGCTACACTTCAAAACAATCACCCCTGTTGGAGAACTCTTGACTCTTTCCTATTTTAAAAAACCTATTTTAACTCAGGGTATTATGGCTTATGATGAAGTCATGTTTTCTCACCCACAACAGAGGGGTCAAAGAGGGGGTGTCTTTGTCCTTAAACTGGATTCAAACCACAAGACATCCTCTTGACAGTGCTGCTGTCTTTTCCTTAAATTGCTTTTTTAGTACATTGATGCCTTCAGGAAACCAATACCGTATCACTTATTACTTCCCTCTTACAGAAGCTCTCCTCGTACGCACATGTGTACTTCTACGAAGGACAATACCGAGTCGGGAATATTGAGCAAATGTTAAGTGCAGGAAACGCTGGTCTGAGGGAGGAGACGGTAACCTCTGTCTGAAGGTGAGCAGAGTGTTTTCAGCGCAGCCTGCTGGGGACCCCTTCTGGTTACACTCCTCACCAGCACTCTTTTTACAGCGGTCCTGCACTGCTTATTACAACCTTTAAAAAAAAAAAAAGCGTTTGTTATGTGTGGCAGGAGGTGGCTAATCTGAGAATTAAAGGAGCTAGTGGAGATTGACAACTAGATGTTAGTCAGGCTAATGAATAAAGATGAAACAATTAGTCAGGTTTGACATTAAATAGATTGGCATCGAAGTAGATTTTTAAGTCAAGAATTCTCTGACTGATGTTTTGGGGGGGCAGAAACATTTATACCTTTTTTGAGCGTGCACAAACAGCGAGTTAGACGCGTGTGAGCTTAATCCATGATTTACTATCAGATTATATTGTCTTCATCAGGGTATAGCAAGTAAACAGAACCACATATTCATCCTACTTTAGCACAGTTATGCGTTTGGTTTGAAAGGCTTTTTGTAAATATTTTTAGTGGTTTGAAGTGTCTTCCCAATATCGTTTCTGAATTGTTTTATTAAGGGATGTATCATGCTTTTTTTTCTCAACATTTGACTTTGTTAAACCAACATTTTCAAACTAACTGTTCTGTGAAAGTAAGAATGGGCAGTTTTACTGTTTGCTGAAATTCTTTGGTTTATCTAAAAAACTTAACAGTATATTATCTATATATTTAAATAATCATTACTCACAGCCAACTAATCACTCCCTGTCCCCAACACAGATGAAAGAGTTTTCCATGGTTGGCAGAATCTAATAGTGCTGCCTCTCTAAGTCTTGGTGGCAACATTGATTTTTACTTTTTCTGTGTCTCCTCCCACACACTTGTTACCAAAGCATTTTGTGTGTCTCCTGTCAGGCTCCCCTCAGCACTCCTGTCTCTCTCTCTGATGAGGCGGCCGGTTAGTTAATCCCCAAAACAAGCTGCCGCTACAGCAGCACACACACTGTAATAGACTCCGGTCTGACAGACGTCTGCGCTCAGGGACCACAGCTTCCACGATCAATTTAGAGCGTTTGTGCTGAGAGAGACTTCAGTGATCCTTTTCTGAGTTTCATCTCACCCCCTGTCTGCCTGTCTCCCTTCTCCTGCAGGATGTACCCAATAAAAGAGGTTCCTGTGGAGGCAGAGGCCCTGACTGACTGGCTGTATCAGAGGTTTGTGGAGAAGGAAGAGCTGCTGAACCACTTCTACGCCAAAGGTCTGTTCCTCCATCCTTCAGTATAAACATATATGAAATATACTAGATATATACTGCAGCTGTGGCGCACATGTTTTTCAAAAGCGTATTTTATGAACACATATTTGTCCGAGCTGTACTCCTCTGAGTGGGCGTTTCCCTTAGCAACGTTTGACTGACAGTTGAGGGCCACTGTTGCTAGGAGACAGACTGTCAACATCCGTGATACAGCACTGGCATCATATAATGCCTCCTACTTACACCATTAGGAATTTAGAAACCCTCATTTACAACATTTAGCAGGATCCATCCATTTGACACTACTTTGTACTCAACTCCGCTTGTTGTAGGTGGATAAGTGGAAGCTCTAACAGATGTAATTACACTTTTAAAGGCTTCTTTGTTTTTGTTTTCTAATCATAGGGATACTTTGCCTGTACCCTAACCTGTGGTTTTTAATGAGGGTTATTGAGAATAATAGGATTCCCTTCATCAGGGTGTCTGCGGGGTCTTAAAAAGTATTAAAAGTTGATCAATCAATTTAGCGAAAATTAAGGCTATTAAAAAGTATTAAACGGCATTTTCCAAGGTATTAAGAAGGTCCACAGCAACGACAACATGAAACACCCTTTAATTTACTGAAACAACATGTTGGGAAACCCCCTCAAGGCGGCCCCATGCATAGCGTGCCATAAAATGCTGCTTCTTATTTTAAGTTTCGTTGCCTTGCTCCGCTCTGTGGGGGGGGGGGGGGGGGGAGGTTTATCTGCTGGTGGACTACCTGAGAGATATACAGCAGGAGAACACGCCGTCCACCGCGGAGAATAAACAGAAGGGCAACCATGACAACCATGCTCCGGGGTCTTCTTCGCTGCTTTTGGTGTATTTTGTGGCGGCAGCAGCGCCACTTACAGGCCTGGCATATGTACTACAGCGTTTCCAGCATTTCCAGCGGTCTAGTGTGAACGGACACGTTAATTAATCGAATGCGTGTGAACGGAAGACTTTTTTGCGTTTGCATATGCGTTTTACTGTATGCGTCCTCGTGGGGCCGGGGTCTAAGCCAAACTATATCCGGTCACAGAGATCTGCTATTTTAAAGTAAGGTCAACACATATCGACGCTAAATATAGTCTATATTAAGAACGAGAAAAGTCTTAACATATATATTGTTTTTTGTAAACATATGACAAATGTGTGAGGGTGATGACGTCAGAGCATCGTCCTATGTGCCGGGCTTAGCCCCGGACAGCCCCAGCCCAATTTAACCCCTGGGTATTTGTGAGGGAGCTCCTATATGGCATTACCCCGCTGAAGCTCACCAAAATGTAATATATTTCATAGTTCAAAGTTTTGTCAATTGTTGTTTATTGGTCAAATACTGGTTTCTAATGGTTTCTGAGGAGTTTTACTGGAATGAAAGAGCACAGAGTACAGAAGCAACAAAGCAGCATACTGCATTAAACCTGACCTTCACAGAGAGGTTGAAGTTCATGTGGAGAGGAGGCTTCAGTAGTCCGTCTGCACTCTGTTTAGTTGTGCTATCTTACAATCAATATAGTAAATGTGAGGTAAAGTGTGTCGCCAATGTAACCGGTTAGAACTCGAAGTTGCGATGAGGTCTTAAAATGTATGGAAAGGGTCTTAAAAAAGGTCTTCAAAGGTATTACATTTGACTTCAGGATTCCTGCATATACCCTGTTCATGCATGGCCAAGACATCTATCTGCAGGAAACCTGATTATTACTACTCAAAATATGGAAAACAATGTTTCTTGTCACATTTTCTTGTATGCATGTGTTGACTGCAAATGACGAGTCAGTCAAAACTCACTGGAACAAGTAGTCCAGAAGTCTTAGTCCTCAATACCTGGCATGTTCACATCATATTGTTGAGCTAAAATAAATTAAAGGGGCCCTATTGTGATTTGTTTTGGGGTGTTCCATTTCCTGTAGTGTGTTGTATAAGTTTCTGTGCTTGGAAATGGTATGCAAAAAGTTCCATGAGGATTTCAGTTTGACCCAAAAATCACAACATCTTGGTTTAAATCTTCCGAAAAATAAAAAGGAGCACAAAAGTGACTGGTCTGTATTTCTGTCCTCCACAGGGTCATTCCCCCCTCAAGACGGACAGAAGGATGTGGCGTCCCGGCCGATGATCCTCGACCCCGTGTGGCTGTGCGTTGTCCAGTCGATTGCGTTCGCCTCGGGCTACGCGTGGTACAGCGTCCTCCAGTACCTCTACTGCTGTTTATTTTGAGCGCGCTGATGAGGCGAGAGTCTTTATTGGACCGCTGGAAGAGCCTCAGGATCAGTTGGTGTGTGGCCCAGCGTCACACTTGCCCCCTACGATGGATGAATGTACATTTACAACAGTGGAGAGACTTAATAGCAAAACAAAAAAAACATGAGGAACACACAGAAAACAAATACAATAAGGAACTGGTCACAGGCATAGTTAACTTGCACACAAACCTAAACCACACACTCGCTCCAACGGCCTAGCAGAATAATCTCTCGCACTCGTCACGACTCACATTTTGATGTTTACACGTCCTCATACATGTAGGCACTCACACTGACATAACTTGTATTGGAAGTGAACGAAAAATGAGGCTCAGGACTCCTCCGGAGGACGCTCTGGACCGAACTCTCTCTTCCCCTCTAGGCTTTAGCCGTTGTAGTTTTACAGAGTATAAAGTATGTATGAACATGTGTGTGTGTGACTGGATGTATGTGACTAGAAGCATAATGTCTGCCCTTAATCTTCTTCCTGGCGAGAGTTGATGAAGCCCACTGGACCTCTCTTTCAGCCCGCTGACACCTTCCAGAGCGAGCGGCTGTGGACGCTGAGGCTGCCGCTCCTCTGGCTTCATTGCACTAAGGATCCATACTGCCCTAACTGCTCCCTGTCCCAGGAAATGTTCCTGCGTGGTAGCTGTCAATGTTTTTCATTTTATTTTTGTTTTCTTCCCCTAACCTGCATATCTCCAAAAAACGACGGCCATTGTATTTTGTTGATGATGTCTTTTTGTTGACTTTTTGTTTTCCTGTTTGTCGCCTGTCTATCGAGGCAGTATTGTGAGAAAAGGGGGATAATGTTTACACTGGCAGCCCTGCTGAGAGCCTAAGTGGGAACGGCGGCTATGATGCGGCGCTTGTTTTAGGGATCGTTTCTGTGTCAGACGTTAAAGGGAGGAAGAGGAGACAGTGCCGTAGTGCTCATTTTATTGCACAGCAGAAAAAAAGGTTGGCACGCAGGGCAAGAAATTGCAGTCTGATCAACTAAAAAGTAATACATACACATACACATACACATACACACACATGCACACACAGCCATGTGCAGCTACACACAGCAGAGTATCCTTGAAGGATCATCTCAGCGAGCCAGACTGAGAAGGCAGAGACTCTTATCCCCCATTGGACTACATAGTTTTACAAATATTTAAGCCATATGCTTAGTGTCGTCGGGTGGGGAAAAGACATGGGGAAAAAATATGATTTTTATAGAAAGCTACCCTAATGTTCAGCATTCTAAAATAGAGATTTTGGCTTACAGAACTATAGGTGTCATTACTGTACATTTACAGCATAACCTGCCTAAGTGAGTGTGTGTGGTTGTCTTTTCCCCCCTCTTTTGATATATATGAATCATGTCGTGTTGCTCTGTGACGTCAGAGTGCGGCGGCGATTTCACCACGAGTGGTCGAATTAGATTTCATTTTAAATTACATGAAACTGTCGTCCTCATGTCATGGTATGTTTAAATCTTGTACATAACAAAGGTGAGGAAGAGTTTTAATTGTTGGAAATGACGGCAGCGTTTCTTTCTCTCTTTTGGTCCGTGATTATTTCAGAGAATTTTTGTTTAAAATATCATGAATGTTTAAAAAAAAAAGAAAGCGAGGATTTTCCCTTCACTTCTCAGTGTTAACCTTTTTTTTTTGTTTTTATTTCATTTTTAAATGTTTGACCTGGAAGTTGTTGTGTGCTTCAGACATTAGAGCTACTGTACGTCCGTGTGCTGGCTGACACAATGTTTGCACAGTGACACATGGGCCCACTTTCAAATGTGTACCATTGTACATTTCAAATCAGGATTTAGTGGGAAAACCTCGACTATCAAGCCTTACCTGATGTCCAGGTAGACCACAGTCCCAGATAATGCTGTTTCCTCACACTCCCTTGTGACAAACATTTGTAAACAAAAAAAAAGTGATGTCGAGCTATAACTTGGAGTGGAGAAGGGATCACTCTTCACTTGTGAGGGGAACTCTGGCAGGGCCTGCAATGACGCAGCTTTTCTCTCGAATGTACCTAATGTTTAAAGTTGATTTTATGTAATTGCTTAGCCTGCTTCGATTAGGAAAATGATGGAGGAGCACCAATTATTGTTGTCATAAACGAATGCATAAATGGTGCATTTGAGTATTTTACTGCCCTCCCTGTGTGCCACTGTTGCTAGAAACTGTGAGTGAAATGCAAAAAAAGGGCTACCTGACCGGGTAGGGAACACGTTTAAATCAGGCTGGTGATGTGATTCATTCGCGGCCCTTTCAGATTCCCCTCCAGTGTGTGAGTGACTTGAAATGAAGCTTCATCCTTCTTCCTTTTTTTTTTCTCCAGCTTTTTATTTTATTTTTGTATTATCTGACCATGTTTCCAAAGAAGGCAGGGAAATAATGTTTTTCCTTGATGTGGTTTTAGGAAATAAACACAATAGGGATTTAAACAAATTATTCTAGAGCTGTCTGTAATTTACCATTTTGTACTTCTCCTTTAATTCCTAGCGACACAGCCATTTTACAACACAAAAGACTTGTGCTGGAATAAAACATCATAAAGATCCTCACAGTGTAAGGTTTTTCTTTTGACACGTTTTATTCCATATAACATTAACAGTGTTGTATCACAGTAAATGTTAAAGTGTTGTTCCTTTGCTGTTCGGTTCCTCCACAGCCACAGCTTTTCATTTACGAACACCCTGGAGCTAAAGAAATAATTAGTTTGACGTTTTGGGAACTCTGCTTATTTATCTTTATTGATTAAACATTTAATTATACAAATATTCCAGACATGTACTTTGCATAATGCTACAGAAAAACTATAATTTGAAAAAATACATTTAACTACATTTGTTTGTATTTAAGAGTCTTAATATATTCCTGAAACTCAAATACAAATCCACTGAAATATGGTCAACTTTTTTAAATTAAAATGTACCATAGATAATCAATACATTTACAATGAATTCAATGTTGTATTTATTATGATCAAATCACATAATGAAAAGTTAACACTCAATGTTGATATAAGTATTGTTGGATATTTTGTCTAAAATTGTAGCTTTATATTTAACAAACGGAGTCGTAGCAATCATCCCATAACTTGAGCTCTGCAAGAAACCAATGAGCATGTTCCTTTAAAAACTCTCCAGCGTTTCTTCTTGTAGGAATTACACAGGGAAACATAACTTGTCACTGATGATGCATTAAATAATCTCAAATGTCAACGTTAAAATGTTCTCTTTCAGTTACAAGCTGAGGATGGTCTCCAGGTAACTAGAGCCTGTGTTTGCTCCGTCCTGGGCTCGTTGTTTAACTGTATGTCGCTCACCAGCTGTTGAAAGTCTGGTTTACATTACAGAGCTCTGATTTCAGACGTGACGCTTGGTGTCTGTGGGAACTCTCAGCGAAAGACTGCAGAGCTCTCCTGACTGTCACTGCTGCATCCACCACAACGAGATTATCAGCGTTTCCTGTAAGGACCAAGCCCACTGCACATCTGTGTGTGACTTCCTGGAGAAATGATAAATGTGGAGGTGTGGTCAGATATTGGACCAAGGGGGCCGCTCGAGCCATGAGAGGAATACAAAGGTTTTAATGAAGCAGCATTCAGTAAAGGGAGTGAAAAATACAGTATTCTTTGTACTTTAAGTAACAAAAGTGAAGTCCTTCTTTGTACTGTCAGTGAGTAATACACCATATAGTATTTGTCATCACCTGCATTAATATGTGAGGAGCGTTTTTGTTGTTGTAGATGTGGAGTTTTGTCATGCTTTGTGTTCATAAAACATAGTCTGTGTAGAGTACTCACTATACATGTAGTTAAAGCTAGATAGGGCACATGTTCAAAGGGCCCTATAATGCAAATTTTCAGGTTAATTATTGTATTTTTGTCTCTACTGTGACGTGTTTCCATGCTTTAATGTTCAAAAATGTGTTTATTTGTTCGTACTGCCTGTGATGCAGCACCTTATTTCACCGTCTGTCTGAAACCAGAGCGCATGTCTGCTCTGATTGGTTAGCTTGCAGACTCTGTTGTGATTGGTCAACCGTTTAGAGATGTCCCCAACATTGACTATCATGTACAATGTGTGGTAGCGCTAGCCAATAGAAGCGTGAGTGTTACATAGAGATGTCAATATGTTACGGAAGCAAACCAAGGAGTCCAATGGAGGCGTTTCCAACTCCCTCTGGGGAGAACTTTGGGATTTCAGCTTTTGCAAACCATTTACATGCTCAAAAGCCATAACACACCACAGGAAGGGGAAAACCCCAAAAGCATAAAAGGGCCTCTTTAACAATGCAACAAATAATAACCTTTGTGTTTCAAGTGTCTTAAAGAAAAGGGGATTTCTGCACACATCCACGTCCTTTTGGATGCTTGCCCGAGTCATTCACGGAATATCCTGGAAAAGTTTCTTTGAGACGGTCAAGTTGCATTACATCAGCCATTTACATTTCAAAAGCATCTGGAGTCATGTGTGGCGGGTCTGCAGGAAGGCCTCACGCTCCGGGCAGCCAATGGCAGCTGAGGGTGAAAAACAGCGGGAAGTGATCTGGAAAATGGGATTACATTTGCACGAAGCTTCACCTACCAAAGGGCCAACAGTCAGGATCCACGGTGGCTGTTGCTCAGCGTGGTGCACAGATCCAGAAGCAGTGACATCGCCATGCACTGAGGCTCCTCAGTACAGCTCCTCCTGAGGTCACCCACATTACACAGACACATTAGTCGAGGGACTTTTGTGTCCGATGCAGAGGCTCCAATGTTCCTGCACGGACACCTGCAATGAACTATTTCACGGGCAGCACTCTCCAAGGTCTTCAGTGTCACGCTTTGAGGCCTGCTTCCTCGTGAAAGCAGTGGTGAATGGTGGAGTCAGCGAGCACTAAAACATCCAGCTGTGGAGAGAAGGAGCTGAATGTCACTGCAGCAGCCGCCGGTGTGTCTCCTGATGACAGGATGACGGAGGGAAGGACCCTCAGTGTTGTTAGGATCAAATGCTCCTCATGCAAATACATATTGTGTCAACAATTCCCATGTCATTATTGTGTGTCCGAGCAACAGTGAATTATGATGTAAAGAGAAACTTTAATATGAATGCAGGAAAGTAGATTATTGAGATGCAAAACATAAATAAGTATATTTGTCCCAAATGGGGTCAAGCTGATAAATTCAATTTCGTCTATGAGTTTTCTGCCTCCACCCCATTACAATGGAGGTGAACAGAATTTGGTGTGGGGTGCTCAAAGCATTGCACTTTTACCAGAATCAAAGTCGGTCTGGAATATGGAAAAACTGCTGGCCTCATTTTCATGAAACTTGGTGGAATGGTAAAGCATAGGCCGAGGAAGAACCCATTACATTTGTCAGCAGATCTGAATCATAGGGCAGTATTGGTGCAGCCCCCCTTGGTGCACTTGCGATGGACTGCCATATGGGTTTGAGATGAAGAAACGCAAAGCCTTGCCATGTACAGGCTACCCTTATTTTTTGTATAGGAAAACTTTCAGCTTGCTTTTTCTGAAAATGCCAACCTTTCCTTTGATATAATTATTATTACTTTAATTCAGTATCACAAAAGTGCTGTCCTATCATACAAGGCAAGGCAAGGCAAGGCAAGGCAAGTTTATTTATATAGCACTTTTCAACACAAGGCAATTCAAAGTGCTTTACAAAAAATGAAAGAGATTAAGAAAATGGCATTTAAAATCAGTCATTAAAAAGAAAAGCTAATAAAATAAACATTAAAGAAAAAATACATGGATAAAAGTTACAGTGCTGTCAATTAAACATTAAAAGAAAAAAGTACATGGATTAAAAGTTACAGTGCAGTCTAAGATATGAATAGTTCAATTAAAAGCAGCGACAAAAAGAAAAGTCTTCAGCCTGGATTTAAAGTAGTCAGGGTTGCAGCGGACCTGCAGGTTTCTGGGAGTTTGTTCCAGATATTTGGAGCATAATAACTGAACGCTGCCTTTACCATGTTTAGTTCTGACTCTGGGGACAGAAAGCTGACCAGTCCCTGAAGACCTGAGAGATCTGGATGGTTCATAATTTAGCAGGAGGTCAGAAATGTATTTTGGGCCTAAACCATTCAGTGCTTTATAAACCAGCAGCAGTATTTTGAAATCTATTCTTTGACACACAGGAAGCCAGTGTAAAGACTTCAGAACTGGAGTGATCCACTTTCTTAGTGTTAGTGAGGACTCGAGCAGCAGCGTTCTGAATTAGCTGCAGCTTCCTAATAGATTTTTTAGTGAGACCTGTGAAGACACCATTGCAGTAGTCGAGTCTACTGAAGATAAAAGCATGGACAAGTTTTTCCAAATCCTGCTGTGACATTAGTCTTTTAATCCTAGATATATTCTTTAGGTGATAGTAGGCTGATTTAGTAACAGTTTTAATGTAACTGTTGAAACTCAGGTCAGAGTCCATGACTACACCTAGATTTCTGGCTTTATCTGTTGTTTTGAACATTGCACACTGAAGCTCAGCGCTAACTTTTATACGTTCTGCCTTGGCTCCAAAAACCATTACCTCAGTTTTATCTTTGTTTAATTGGAGAAAGTTCTGACACATCCAGTCATTGATTTGTTCAATGCACTTACTCAGTGTTTGGAATTGGAGCATAGTCTCCCTGGTGAAATTGTTACGTAAATGTGTGTGTCATCTGCATAGCTATGGTAACTTATTTTGTTGTTCTTCATTATCTGAGCCAGTGGTAGCATGTAGATGTTAAAGAGAAGAGGGCCCCAAGATGGAGCCTTGAGGAACCCCACATGTCATATTTGTCAACTCAGATGTGTATTTACCTATAGAAACAAAGTTGTTTCTGTCCTTTAAGTAGGATTTCAAACCAATTTAGAACTGTTTCCGAAAGTCCCACCCAGTTCTCCAGTCGGTCTAGTAATATGCTGTGGTCAACAGTGTCAAACGCAGCACTGAGATCTAATAATACTAACACTGAAGTTCTGCCACTGTCTGTGTTTAAGTGGATGTCATTAAAGACCTTTACAAGAGCAGTCTCAGTGCTGTGGTTTGGACGAAAGCCTGACTGGAACACATCAAAACAGTTATTTAAATGCAAGAAATTACTCAACTGTTGAAAAACAACTTTTTCAATGATTTTACCTAGAAATGGCTGGTTTGATATGGGCCTGTAATTGTTCATTACTGAAGCATCTAGATTATTATTTTTTAAGAGCGGTTTAATGACTGCAGTTTTCAGGGCCTGTGGAAAAATACCTGAGTGAGAGATTTGTTTTACTATATGAAGTAGAATCTGAGGCCATGCAAGGCAAAACATCTTTGAAAAAATCCTGTTGGAATAATATCAAGGCAGCAAAGAGGAGGATTTCAGAAGTTGAATAATGTCCTCTAGGTTTTTATCATTAATCTGATGGAATTGTGTCATGATGTCTGAATTGATGTTAAGTGGAGATAGGGACAACACATTTGCTGTTCCTGATGCAGAAGGCACTGACTGCTTGTCTGATTTTCTGAATTTTGTCAGTGTGAAAAAGGAGGCAAAGTCATGCAGGCCCCTGGTGGATAGAAATCCAGAGGCTACTGACACTGGGGGGTTAGTTAGTCTGTCGACGGTAGCAAACAAGGCACGTACGTTGTTTTTGTTTTTGGTAATGATGTCAGAGAAGAACGATTGTCGTGCGTTTTTTCCAATTCCAAATTATAAAGGCCAAGTCTCTCTTTATAGATTTCAAAGTGAACCTGGAGATTTGTTTTTCGCCACCTGCGTTCAGCTTTTCGACATTCTCTTTTTTCTGTTTTCACGGTCATGGCCTTTCTCCATGGAGATATTTTCTTGCCAGACACTTCCTTACCTTAGTTGGAGCAATGGCATCTATAACATTTTTAATTTTTAATTAAAATGATCTACTAGCTCATTACTGAGATGTTGGCAGGGGCAAGTGTGGAAGAGAAATTCTGAGTAAACATTTCCCTAGTATTTCAGTTAAATATCGCTTTGTGGTTACCCTCTTTTTGAACATTTTTGTGAACAGAAATAGAGCATCTCAAAGAAAACACAGGAATGGTCAGAGAGTGCAACATCAGTCACCACAACCTTAGAGATATTCACACCCCTTTGAGATAATTAAAGTCCAGAGTGTGCCCCTTATTGTGCGTGGGCTCCGTCACATGCTGAGTCAGTCCATAGCTATCAAGAACACAAAACAGTTCTTTAGCCCCTCTGTCCTGGGGGTTGTCAACATGGATGTTAAAATCACCAACAATGACTAGACGGTCAAAGTCAATACACACTATAGACAGCAGTTCAGTAAAGTCATCAAAAAAGCTTGCACAGTATTTGGGTGGTCTATAGATATTTAGGAACAGAGCTCGAGAGGAGCATTTCAGCTGAAGGGCAACATATTCAAAAGAATCAAAGTTTCCATATGATGTCTTCCTGCATTGAAGAGAATCATTGAACAGAATAGCAACTCCACCCCCTTTCTTATGCATTCTTTCCTGACTCATAAAACTAAAGTTGGGAGGAAGTTCGATAAGAACAGCTGCACTGTTATTTTGTTCAATCCAAGTTTCTGTTAAAAACATAAAATCGAGATTGTGCTCAGTGATTAAATCATTGATTAAAAATGTTTTTCCTGCCAAAGACCTGACATTTAATAAAGCTAGTTTAAGTTTGTTAAACACACTATCAGTAATGTTTTTTGGAACAAGCTGTGGCTGACATGGAATCACTGCTAAATTAGATACACTCACACAAACGTTTGAGCGCTTCCTGTTTCTATGATTCACCGTTCTTAATCTATTACCTATCAACACAGATATCGGCAAAGCTACTGGCAGGCAGGGCCCCCGACATGTCCTGGAAAGAGTTGAGAGTGCCATACGCCCTTGAGCCTGGACCCATCACATATCAGTAAGAGTTTGTTGTGTTTTGTACACACACATCCTTATCAGGCTTCGGAGACTGCAGATGCCCCCTCGAAGGGAGGGGAGGTGGTCGACGTAGGCACGGTGATGGAGACGGGCTAGATGGTGCGGGGGTAGAGGACATGCTGCCAGGGGGGGGGGGGGGGTGGACGTAGGCGCGGGTGATGAGGACGGGGGAGATGGTGCGCGTCTCCGCGGTGATTTTGGTGGGCGTCGTTGAGGAGCGGGGGTAAAGGACATGGTGCCAGCCCCTGCGTATCGCCTTCGTTTGGTCTTTGAACTCCAGGAAGGAATCGGTGCCAACCCTCTGTATCTCCTTTGTGTGTTCATCGATCTCCAGGAGGGTGGGCGAGGGTGAAAGGGTGAACGGAGTATCCTCAAAGGCGTTGACAGGGGGGGGGGGGGGCAGTGGAGACTCCTCCATGTGTCTCACAGACCTGAGGCATATACTAAAAGGCAGTCTTTGAATGTGTCCTTGAACACAACACAAATAAGAACCTGGCTGGATTAATATATTGGCATTCTCTGGTTCTGGATAGCAAAGAAAGCATTATTTGGTAATTAAAAAAACAAATGCCATCTTTAGGTTTCTTATCTTGCGTTGTGAAGCCTTTTTGACTTAAACTGCATCCAAAAGAGAAAAGGAGTCAGAGATGGCATGAGCACCATAAGCCTCCTGTATCCCCTCACAGCATCACAGTGACCCCAGCGGGGGTTACCCAGTGATGTAGCTGTCTGTCGCTCCCTCTCAACTCCTGGCCTTGAGAGTGGCCGCCCTCAGGGCACCTTGACTGTCTCTGTTGTTTTTAGCTGACAGTTTTCCGTTACCCTCCTCCCTCCGACTGTTCCTGGCTGATGTCCAAACTCCTCCAGCTCTTTGTATGAGTGACCTTTGCAGAGGCAGGCCGACAGACAGCCCGGCTCTGCTCTCTGGGTGGTGTCAGTGTGTGAGTGGTGTCAGTGTGTGGTACTGGCAGCAGAGAGCAAGAAGAGGCTGAGAGGATCATTTGAACACAACTGTTACTGAGGCTTCCCCGCTGAGGGAGATTTTACTGACGGAAAAACTGTGTTTATTTCAGGCACCAATCAGACAACAAAGACCGCCTGTAATAAAAGATAATCTTATATCTTTCATGTAGGATTCAAGCATCTATAATTGAAGCATGCCAAAACTAAATGAAATGCTGCTTTTTAATTATGTGTCAGGGAATCAGAAATGTAATACAAATGTGGACGATATACTAGGCCTACAGCCAAAACCAGCTGGATTTAACTTGATCACAGCGTGTATAACTTAATATGATCCTTATGTATTTGGAACCTAGAGATAGGCTATATTTGATTAACTGTAATCCTTGTGTAACCACGAAAAGTCCAATACCTCCAAGATAAACAAAGAACAGACAAAGAATTAATGTCTCGGTGTTAACAATACTTCTGTAATCTGTCAAAAGACATATTGTATATGTCTAAATAGGCAAGAAAATAAACGTAATAATTGAATTGGGTTGTGGTGTGGAACTAACAATTATTATCAAAACCAAATGAATTGTCATTTTTTGTATAACCCTTCTAGTTTGTAGAATTGTCAACAATGTGTGGGAAGTACCCCTCTCCCAAGCACAAGGTTATGTTTTTTAATTGCTTTTAAAAACGTGGCACTCAATCTATAAAAAATAATAATCATTGGTATAGACATCTGTTAAAATTAATATAACAAATACATAGGAACATCTTTGATCTGACTGTGAGTTTTTGGCGCCACCCTGCGGAAAGTTGAACATCTCATTTACCCGCTCTACTCTCGCGGGTTTCAGGCGCTTAGCAGCCTCACAACTTGTATCTGCCTTTTGACCAATCAACTGTCACTGTGCGGAGAGAGCAGACCAATCACGATCGAGTATTTGGGCACCGATTTAAACGGCGAGCAAACGCTTCCTGTTTTGTTGACTGCAATACACACGAGTGAAGGACCAAAAGCCAAACATTTGGTGTATTTAATCATCTTTATCGGGAAAAATACATCACCAACACATGAGTAAAGTTGAAGACTATTTCTAAAGTCGCTGGTTAAACTTTATGTTTACAGCCGAGTATATCCTAACGTTATTGAAAAGTCCGGTAGCTTTTAAACGTTAGATTCGGTTGAAAACGTTAAGATGCCGTCCCGTGTTGAAGACTACGAGTTGCTGTTCACCATAGGAACGGGTTCCTATGGGAAATGCCAGAAAATAAGAAGGAAATCTGATGGGAAAGTGAGTAATCTACAAATGTTTTGTTCATTCCCCTCTTGACACGTAACTCAGGTAGTTTATCATTAACCTGAACGGAAGTCTGTGTTCAGCCATGACACCGTTTATTAGTTCATTTCAAACCTTTATTTATCCAGGTGTATCCCTTGAGATCATTGATCTCTTTTTCAAGGGAGACAGTCTGCTCAATTATTGTGTGCTGATTTATAAAGCCACATCATAAATGTATTGCAAATGACGTGATGTATTTACCAAAACAAACAAACTCTGGAGAAAGGTCAAACCTGTTTGTCAGCAGGAACATGCACAGATGTAGTTAATTTAATTAATTAAAAACACTATGGCGGATGCTTCCCAATCAGGTGGTTAAATAATCATCTGGCCATGACCCCATGGATGTTTAACTGAACATTTAAATGTAAAACGTCCATTTACAGCTTGAAATTATATTTTAATATAACACCTTGGGAAATGGAGAACTTAACATTCCAGAAGTAGCTGCTGAAAAGGGCAGCAGTGAATTAAAGTAAAACATTTCTAAAGTGACTTTGAAAACGCAAACAAAACAAACTTCTTAAAAGGATAAACTAGTAAAGCATAAAACTAAATTTGGTATTCTCAGGGGTTTTGCTGCTACACTTTTTTTGACCTTTTTAGATATGTATTGTTATACCACTGACTTTCTGACAATGTATCATAAATGAATTTAGTTATTCACATTTGTTTAGTTCTACAAGGATGAAATAATCAAGTTTTATTTTGTAGATCCTTGTGTGGAAGGAGCTGGACTATGGCACCATGGGAGAGAGTGAAAAGCAGATGCTGGTGTCAGAGGTGAACCTCCTGAGGGAGCTCAAGCACCCAAACATCGTGAAGTACTATGACCGCATCATAGACCGGATTAATGCCAAGCTATACATTGTCATGGAGTACTGCGAGGGTGGGGACCTGTCCAGCCTCATCGCCCAATGCATCAAAGTAGGGTGGGTTATACTTTTGTCAATTGTAAAATGTTTATTTTTCTTTCCCTCCACTGTACATCCGCTTCCTGACAGTATGCAGGGGTAACAAAGTGTGTATTTTTACCATTCCAGTCGTTATTTGGAGGAGCAGTTTGTCCTGCGAGTCATGGCACAGCTCATGTTGGCCCTGAAGGAGTGCCACAAACGCAGTGACGGCAGGGCTACAGTCCTTCATCGAGACCTGAAACCAGCCAACATCTTCCTCGACATCAAACAGAATGTGAAGCTCGGAGACTTTGGCCTCGCGAGGATCCTGAACCATGACACCAGTTTTGCAAAGACATTTGTCGGCACACCTTACTACATGTCTCCAGTGAGTTGTTTAAATCTGCTGTGTCTTACCAAATTACCCTTTTCATTTAAAGACAAATATTGTTAACATTATAACTCGTTGTCGTCTGATCTGCCACCATTTGTCCAAACATTTTCTTCCAGGAACAAATAGACCGGATGTCATACAATGAGAAGTCAGATATATGGTCCCTGGGGTGTTTGCTGTATGAACTCTGTGCATTGTCGTAAGTGTCTTTTTACTCCTCTGCTTGAGCTAATTTGCCAGCAGGTGGTTTGTTTACTGTGACTCTGACATTTCTCCTGGATTCCTTTTGTTTAGCCCTCCATTTACTGCCTACCGTCAAAAAGAACTTGCAGTAAAGATCAGGGAGGGGAAGTTCAGAAGAATCCCGTACCGGTACTCTGAGGAACTCAACAACTTACTGTGCAAAATGCTCAACCTGAAGGTTAGAAATCATTTTGACAGAGAATTTACTTGTGCTACCAGCTAGTCGGGTTGTGTTTTCACGAAGGTAGGATTCAGTAATAATGTTTGTTTATGGTTAGGACTATCTGAGGCCCTCTGTGGAGTCTATTCTCCAGAGCAGCCTGTTGGCCGAGGCGGTTGCTGAGGAGCTGAGGAGGGCACAGGCTCGACTCCAAAGGAGGGCGGCAGACTCCGACGGTCCTCCTAACAAAGCGGCTGACCCGACACCCGCTCCCACCGCAGAGCTCAGACTCCGGGAGCAAGCGCTACGCGACCGAGAAAAGGCACTGAAGGAACGTGAGGAGAGGCTGGAGCGTAAGATTATTTTCTACTCTTCTTTGATCCATGCCAGCCCAGTATGACCCCTGCTGACCTGCATTTTCTTTTGTGATTTTGTTCCTCTACATCATTGTTTAGGTGTAGATAGTATTGCACTGATATATTTCAATTCATATATTCCTCTCAAGTTTGTGCAAATATGTAATGGTGTCTTATGTCCCTTCATGCAGAAAGAGAGCAGGAGCTTTGTGTCCGTGAGCGACTGTCAAATGAGAAACTCGCAAGGTACACTTGTTTGTTTTTTAGGAGTCTAGAAATAAAACAATCAATACATCATTTACTTTATTTTGCTTACATGTCCTTCTTAACACCTAATTGTTACTAACTCTTTATTCTGATCTATGGTTACAGAGCAGAGAGTTTACTGAAGAATTGCAACCGCCTGCAGCAGCAGAGGGATGGCAAAGACATAGGTATGGGGATAAGACAGATACCTCTGCATGTACTGAACCAAGACAACTAGTGAACAATGTTTTAATGGGTTCATGCTTCTGTTGATGCGAATGACTGAAATCATATTTATTACTTATTTATTCATGTAAACATTGTATTTATACACAAATAAAGAATTATTACTCACCCTAACTATGTGAAATCTAGCTGTCATGTTGGATTGCAAAGAATGTTATGAGGGCTGCTTGATCAAAGTTAATCAGAACCTCCTTACTGTTTGGTCCTAGATTTGGAGAACCTCTCTCCGGGCACAAAGAAAGTCCACTTTGCTGGTGAGAGCAAAGAGAACCAGCGGCCTGATGGGCATCTGAGCGGGACGTCCCAGGAGATGATTATGAGGAGGCTGCATGCGGCCAACCTGCGCGCTCAGACACTGAATGAAGTGGAGAAGACATGTCAGTTCAAGAGCAGGCAGATACTCGGCATCCGCTGATCTCAAAGATACCCCTGTCTGACATGTGACTGATTTGTTAAAGCCTCTGAAGGCTAGTCGTTGTAACTGGATTTGGATGTAAATTAAGCTGTATTTATTTGATGATTCTATGGTGAAGCAAACTGATTGAATCCTCTTTAGTGTCATGTGTATGTTAATGTCAAGAATTTCATTAAGTTTGATGTGTGGATGTACTCATTTTAAAGATGGTTTATTATAAATGTACTGTATATTCTGTTGAATATAAGTTTCTCTTACAAACTGCTTAGAAATGGGCATAAACAGGGCAAATTGTATCTACAACCAAATGTTAAAACTTATTTTTAGACAAGTTATAATAGTATATGAAGAGCAATCTTTGTGAACATTTGAACTATGCAAATTGACTGATTGTGAATTTAAGCGTTTACATTACCAGATTTAAAAACTACTAATTGTAGTTTTAAATAATTACGACACAATAGGTACATTACCCACCCTTAAAGACATTCTCAGTTCCTAAGATGCTCAGTTTGTCGTAGTAAAATACATAAACATACATGTTGTTTAATAAATGTGTCAAACAAATCACTCAAGCTAGTTACTTGTTCATTTACATACCAATGATATGACAATGACTGCTTCATCAAGACAGATAACTCCCACAAGGGGTCATCAGTTAACCACTGTGTTGATGGGCTGGTGTCAGTAATTACAGGAAACTCAGCAATAAGCCTTCACACCTGTAAATCGTTTGGTTCTTGATTAATAGCAGATTAGAGGTGTTTAATTAAAAGGGACATTTGTTATATACTTTGATTTGTACAATAACAGATCACGAGGCTACAGTTGATTACATTAAAAGACAACAACTATAAGGTTTCCGACTGTGAAAACATAGGTATTACATTGAATGTTAATTGTCCATGTTATGTTGGGTTAAATTCTTTTACAGAAAAAAAAAGTTTTTAAATGGTGCAGGTAGAGGAACATACCCATTCAATTATTAACAGTAAAACAATTATAAAGGGTTATTAAAGGCAGAACAAAGAAATACATTACATTGCATTTAGCTGACGCTTTTATCCAAAGCGACTTACAATAAATACATATTTGTTAAACCAATAATTGACACATTTCTATATTTGAAAAGGCTACTATTTTTTATATGACTTTATAAGCCAACAGCATCTAAACGTATTCATCACGTAAAATGTAAAAAGGATCCTACTCTTGTTTATGTACTACAATACGAAACTCTGAAACCGTAGAATGACTGAAATTAATTAAATTAAAACATGCCAAAAATCACTATATATAACTAAAAAAGGATATGACCAATGAAGGTCTTGACCTAACAATTGCTTTGTCATTCTTTTTAAAGGATTTAGTTATTTTACGGATACTTTATGTTTTATTCTGTTTTATACTTTTTTAAAGACAATTTTTGTATTTGTCTGTGTAAGTGTTTTTTTGTCTCATGCGCGGTCTTGAATCAGGATGAAAATGTATAATCATTATGAAGTGTAAATTAATCTCGTGAAGTTATCGCGAGAGTACGTTTGTGGTTAGCGTTCGTAGCAACGGCTGTTGTCTGGCTTGCTTCCTCCGCCCACTTGCGAGAGTTGCACAATTTGACCAACCAGATTCGAGCATGTGTCCTCTCTACCAATAGGAATGGCCCTGGGCGTGCTCAACTGTGCCGTGGTCCGTGTGGAAAGTTTACCGGCTCGGGTGCAAAGTTTTAGCCGTCTGCAAACGGGAGCTCGTCGGCAAACGTTTCTAGAATATGCTGGTGTCGACCACGGTCTACTCACAAGGTTACTAGACTCGGTTGGATTAATGTGTGCCCGTGGTTGTTCTTATATATACCCTGGTGATGCTGCCGTCGCTGGATAACAACAGTGTGTGAAGACGCTGTTAGCATCGATCGTATTGTCTCAGGGAGCAAGCTAGCTTACCGTAAATTGTTAGCTTGTGTTGAACGCTAGCTAGCTGAAAACACTGGGAAACCTTTTTTTTTTTAATTTGACAAAGGACTGCTAGTTAGGGAAAATGGCCTGCGAGCCTAATCGTGTCCGGCTGCTATGCATGCTTTCATTGACTTTTGTGTTTTTCATCGTGGAGGTGGTGGTCAGCCGGATGACCTCCTCTCTGTCGATGCTCTCGGACTCTTTTCATATGCTATCGGACGTCATTGCGCTGATAGTGGCTCTGGTGGCGGTGAGATTCGCCGAAAAAACCCATTCGACCGACAAAAACACCTTCGGGTGGATCCGGGCGGAGGTGATGGGGGCTCTGGTCAACGCCATCTTCCTCACGGCGCTGTGCTTCACCATCGTCCTGGAGGCTGTGGAGCGCTACACCGAGCCGCATGCCATCGAGAGCCCCTTGGTGGTCGCCGGGGTCGGTGCCGGGGGGCTGCTGATCAACCTGCTCGGTCTCTGCTTGTTCCACGGACACGCAGGCAGCGGACACGGACACTCCCATGGAGGCCACTCTCATGGAAATAAGAACAAGAGGGGTAAAAACAGCCAGTGCGAAAATTCTGGGAATGGGTCTTCGGGAGAGGAGACTAACAACTTGGTGGGAAATCACAATAGCCAAGGGGACGTGAGACCTCAAAATGGTGAGTATAAACTGTTGAAGCTGTATTTATTGTGTTTTTAGATTTGTTTTTGTTGCATTATTTGTCTTACATGTGATAAATTGTGCAATGTCACAGAGTGCATGTCAGCATAAAAAGTCCTAAACGTGTGAGTCCAGCCTCATTGTGTCCCACATGACAGCATGTGCCAGACTTTGTCTCCATTATTAGCAGATTGCACAACATTACAAACATATATCTCCAGTGTTCCCCGGGGACAGCCTGTCTGAGTGACTAATCCTCATTGTTTCATCTATAGCCGTAGCATTGAGACAAATGTGTTTATTATCAGATATATATTGGAGGGTCATTTAATCCATGGAAACGTGGCCAGCTTCAGTGACATAAACAGACAAAGCATCAGGTTTCAGGCTTTGTTTGAAGACATAGACATTTCTAGAAACTGCTGTCAGATTCAACCAAGTAACTTCCGGTTTTTTTTAACACGTTTTAACTTGTAAAAGTGTCTCATATTTCCAAATTCCTTCACCTCTCATGCATTATTCTTACACCTCCCGCAATTTCTCATAAACAGCAAGTGGAGTCATTCAATAGTGATGAAGCTACAAGAATATGTTTTAAACCCCTCATCATTTGTTCTGTTAGTGGTGGTCAGCTAACAGGTTAGTGTCTGCGTGTTGACAATAAAGGCACAAACAGCCATTTGAGTTTGCGGCTGTGCTTCCTCCTCGTCGTCCACTGAAGGGTTAAACCCATACAGAAGGACATTTCTCCCCCCACACTGTTAGGCCCTGCCAGTTTCAATAATACCCCCCCACCCCCTCCATACACTGCTGGCTGTTACTGGGTCATACATCTGTGTAACTATGGAGCCGACTGCCCAAGCAACACCATTAGCTGTTGATAAATGACCAGGCAGTGTCCTGGGATGGAAGAGAGCAGCCATTACTCAGGTGCAATTCCCTCCGAGTTGTATACGCTACCACCAGCCTGCAATGACTATTACATTTGCTTGATGTGAGTGTATCACATGCTGGGAGTTTTCTTACATATAATCCAGCATGGCGTGATTCTCATGTTTGTGGACCTGAGCAGTTCTAGCACCAGCTCAGTGACCTGTTGTCTTCCACAATGAAAGCTTGAGCAGGGGGAAAAACACTAATATGTCAAATTATCAGACAGAATGTCTTAGAAAATTGCCCTGGGTCCTCCTCCTCCTCCTGACTTTGAATTGAGCAGCTCCAACACGTGTCAACTGATAACAGTGCAGGCTGACATCTGGCTGCTTTCAAATGGGTTTGTGCTTTGCCCCAAATGACATAACTGAGCAATTGAGTAACTGGCTGCCACTGATAGCATCTTCTTGGAATCCCCATATTGCTGGCTAATTTGTTACAGCTTTGTTTTGTCAACAGAATTATCTTTTTGTTGTTTGTCCTGTTTCTTACGGTCAAAATTATATTTTTGTTACAACTTCTTCACTTTTGAAATGGTGTTAGTATATCAGTGTCGTAGTCCAGGTAATTATTAAAAGTTAACTTCAAGTTCCAGTAAACTAAACTAACCATTGTTTTTTGTATCTTTTAGAAATCAGCTGTAAAGACAGCACAGATGTGCAGATGAATGGCAATCCCCACTTTGAGGACATGGACCATGATCTAGATACGTCGCAGCTCAACATGCGTGGCGTCTTCCTGCACGTGTTGGGTGACGCCCTCGGCTCCGTCATTGTGGTGGTCACTGCTATAATATTCACCTTCGTGTGGCAGCCCTGTATAGAAGGAGAGACGTGTATGAACCCCTGTATCAACAGCCACTCCACGGACCACCAGCACGTCAACCACACGCTGGTTGACCTGGTGGAGGGTCCCACTATGTTGGGCCATGAAGTTTGGCCGGTCCCTGCTGGGTCCTCTACCTGGATCCCACCCTCTGCATCATCATGGTGTGCATCCTGCTGTATACTACCTACCCACTGCTCAAAGAGTCTGCCCTCATTCTGCTTCAGACCGTGCCCAAGCAGATCAACATGCACCGGCTCAATGAGCGGCTGCTGACTCTGGAGGGTGTCCTGGCCATCCACGAGCTGCACATCTGGCAGCTGGCCGGCAGCCGCATCATCGCCACGGCGCACATCAAGTGCCATGACCCCACTTCCTACATGGAGGTGGCCAAGCGCATCAAGGACTTCTTCCACAACGAGGGAATCCACGCCACCACCATCCAGCCCGAGTTTGTCACGTTCAGCTCGGAGTCTCGAGACTCCCTCTGTGAGCTCTCCTGTCGGACTCAGTGCGCCCCCAAGCTGTGCTGCGGCTCTGCTGACAAAAAAGATATGAAGGCCATCGGCGACGGAAAGGCTGCTGCCGCCTCTGCCCTGGAGGTGATCAGCGAGACCCTCGAGCAGGCTGCAGGCGATCAGGTGCCCCCCCTGTCCGACGCCGAGATTACCGTCACCAGAGAGGTGGAGTCATCTCTGTGAGATGGAGGGGGATAGAGAGAAACGGAGGAGAAGCTGGTAAACCACCACCCTGAAATCATCATGTACGCTGTTATCTTTTTGACCCGTGTCCCTGAAATGAATCATTTCCTTTAGTAGCCGTTATTCGCTGTCATTACCCTCTGTTACGGCGGGAAAAACCCTCCTCTCATCCCTCTGCTGTGGTCGTGCATTTGAGCCGTTTCCTTTCATCTCTCCCCTCTCTGAAAAACCTACTTCCACCCCCTCCCTCCCAGCCTCTCCTCTGCCACTCGGCCGCTCTCTCGTTGCCCTGGCAGTATGGTAGCGATGCATGTTGGGGTTCACTGACCTTATCTCCTCCAGTACGGGAGCGAGGCCTGCATGAGTGTCCCTCATTAGCACCGTGTTGTGATGCGTCATCTCGTCCTATGGTGTTTCTGTGCCAAAGCTTGTCACTGTAGGACTGAAGGGATCTGAGAGACGTCCTCTCGTCCAAAGGACACAAACAACACATGCAAGTCGGAGCACATATCACTAGGTTATGTTATTTAGCCTTTGGACCTGTTTGCAAAGAGTCTAACCTATTTTTCTTTCTTTTTGCGTAGACTTTGAGCAGATCTATTTCTTACTCTCTGGCCCCACATGGAAGAGTATTGTATTGCATAAATAATTTAAGTATTTAAGTTATTAGAAATGATCTATTTCTCTCTGTAGATGCTGTTTGTAATATTTAGTTTGGATGATAGAAACATTTATTTGCAATTCTGTCCTTTACTTTTTTGACAGACCATCTATGCTGTAGTCAGTTTTTCAAATGTGACGTTTTATAATAACTTTTTGTTTTCTCTGGCCTTGACTCAGTTTTTACTCGCGGCCATCATTTGGATACCGAAGCCGTATCATCACCTCTCTCACATTGCCTTTTAAATACAAAAAACTGCGGTGGGAAAAGCACTAAGTAACGGTAGACACAGTGTAACTGAACCTCTTACATTGGCACAGTCACCTAATTAAATGTTCATTCCAAAATTAGATGCCTTGCGAGCCAGTGGGTTGTGTCTGTCGTGAAGAAATTAGCACTGTATGCCATTAATAAACACCCTCCTCTGTATCAGTCTTTATTTGAAAGCTTTCCGATGATGGCTGTTGATTTTCATTTTAAAATCCTCATGAATGTGTTCGCCACCATGTCACAATCCGCGCTGATGCTGAGGGAGCTTTTATATTTCCAGGACGTTCTGCTGTGTTTGCATGACCAAACTGAGAGCTGGTGTTCGACCTTCAGGAGCTCCACAGAGAGCTCCAGTTGCTGCTTACCAGTACCTGCTGGTATCCCCAACATTACTCATAACGTGTAGGAAGTGACTCATCTTAAAGCTTGTCTGTCCTCTGCTTTGGATGGCTGAGCAGGCTGTTTTTGCGGAGTTAAAGTCCATATGGTGGCCTTTGAATACCCACTCATCACCATATATATCATTTGAAAGGTGTTTCAGATCTCCACTCCTGAGTAAATGTGTATGCAATATAGAAATATGTGCTGGGAAATGTATTTTGACGCGTTCCTTCATTTGTAATGTTCGGTCACTTTTATTCTGTGTCTTTTCAAACTTGAGCTCTATGTGCAAATTGAAAACAAGTGTTTTTTTAATTTTAGATATGACACATGAACTGATGTGTTTTTGATATTCTATATATCTACAGTACCTGTCAAATGTTTCATTGTGAAATAAAAAAAAAATATGGCTGTTTGGTACAGTTGATGAACCAACATGTGTTGTTTGCCTTATTTTTCACGATAACATTTATGGCCATATTTGTTAATATCCTTTAAAGAAGCGACGTCAAAGGAACAAAAACACATTCCTAGTCCAGTTTTGGACTCTTGCTAAGTACAATTAACGAAGACTATAGTTTTTTACAATGTTATGCTACTTTGGTAATGATTATATTTTGTATTACGACAATATTTTCAGATAAACGTGGTGGAAACATTTCAGTACCAAAAGTTTAGTTTTATAATGGTCTAAAGATGACTATATAAAAGTTACACATACATGAAATTCATCAATCATTCTAATTCATTGATATGACACAAACCATACTGAAATGTCTGTATCCGAGTATTAACGTTTATCTCCCATTCCTTATTTACACTCGAAAACTAGTTTCACAATAATACCGTGCATGTTATAATTGCCATATTAATATCCCATTTAAATACAGAGGTACTGTTTGATGCCATTTTGTGAATTTTGAGGCAACAATGAGGAACTGAAACTTTGATCCGAGATTAGCATTTGTGTAAAGTCTGAATGACTCGAAGCCACTCTTTCTAATGGTGCTGATCCAAGCGTTGATCTTTAGCTGACTTTAGACTATTGAATCCACTTTAGCCTAAGAAGTGTGAAACAGATTAAAGAGGAGATTTATTTTAAAGCATGGATCGGCATTACTTATAACACTTATAGCCTTCGTTGCAGTGCCGTGTAAGAAGTTAAGCTACTTGTTTACATTGCCCTGTAACACAGGTCCACAAAGCACAATGGGACTCACAGAATACACTCAAATACTGCGGAGGTAGAAGTTACTCAGCAGTGATGCATCAGTTATAAAAAGAAGTCCTGCAACAAAGCCTCATCTAAGTAAAAGACAGAAGTATTACAAGCAAAGTACTTCTTATTCCAACTCAGCTTTTTCATAGTGTCATGTATTTACAACTGATGAATAAATGTGCAGGCTGTGCATTTCTGTCAATAATTCAGTCCTATCACTTTGTTTGCAACGCAAAACCTGAATTTGAATTATTGTTATAAAGAAAAGAGGATTGTGGAAATTCTTCATGAAGTGTGTTGCACGGGTTTGGAGCTAATGACCATACAAAGGCCTGGATATATTATATTTTGATGATACTACTGAGTTGTGAAATAGTTTTCAAACAGATGTATTGATAATTTTGCTGTTGTTAAACGCGGCCCCTATTAACTTCAATTGAACAAGAACTGTTACTTATATTTGATACTTGCTTTACTGTGGAGGCATGCAAAAAAAGAATATTAAATGGGTTGAGAAATGAATGTACAAATGTTAATGTAACAAACTAAAAGGGCAACATTGTCACCAGAAACTTCTGCCATATTTGCAGTGGGAGTCTCTAACCACATGAACACACAGATTACATGTAAATCTACACTCGGGTTGAACTGTGAGGCCAACAGGATGTGTGTGGCTTGTGTCTTCTGTCTAGCTACAACCTCAGACTATCTAAACAGTAATAATGGTTAGAACAAGTTCAAAGTGAGTAATGGAGTGTCATGCTCATGTCCATAATTACAGCATTTCACGGCTCTTCTGTGCGGTGTAAAGAAACAGAAATTGAAATATGCGTGTGAGTGTCTGAGGGGAGTCTGAGGTGGCTGACGGAGCAGCATCCACCGGCCTGACGGGACTTATGTAAGAGGCCCGGGGAATACCAATGGCAACAAGCACGGGGCTTTACCCAGCATTCCTCAGTGCTGCCGGGCTGCTCTCTCCACCCTCGCTGTCCCTTTTCATGCAGACAGAGGGAGGCTCATGCATGGGGCAGCTCTCTTTTTGTGCTCTATGTTAGGGTCAGGTGTTCTTTGCACCTTTGCTGCAGCCCCATTGTATGCAGACAGTGAAGTGGGGCTGTATGCAACCACTGCTGACCGCGGGGTGTGTGTTTCTGACCCCTGTCACCTGGAAATAATGTTTAAATGAGGCACATTTGCCACACCTTGGTTCAGTTTCTATTCTACACAATTAGTAAATGGTTAATTTAAGAGGTAATAGACAACTTTTCAACTCTTGAGAATGGTGACGTAATGACACACTGCATTTGTTTTTCACAGTTACCTTGGTTGTCTGCCATTTCTGGTACTCTTTGGTATCTGAGGATAGCTAACGATAGCTAACAGGGAAACACATTTGATATACGATACGATAATACTTTATTTGTCAGATCAAGTCTGACATTTAACTTGCTTCACAGCAGCTCCATGTGTAACATCAACAGACAAGTATCCAGACACAATACATGAAACAACAAACATTTAACATAACTGCACAATCAGTGAGGGAAAACATGCTCAAAGAGCCTTCAGCATGCATCTGATCTGGGGTCAGCTCTGTGTTCACTGTGAGGATTGACTGGTGCACAAAGGAGTGCTTCAGTCTGACTTTATTGAATGGTGGGACCCTGTATCTCCGATTAGATGGTAGCAGTTCATATTCACTGTTCAGAATCAGAACATGGTTTGGGTCGGAGATGATGTGGTTGGACAGCCTCACTAGGTTGTTATGATAGGCTGAGTCATAGAGTCTCTGACAGGGTTGACCAACAATCTTTGAGCAGATCTTTAACAGGTGGAGCAGTTTGGATTTTAAAGCTGCTGACAAACATTTGTACCAGGTAGTATTCCAGTACTGCAGAATGGACATGATCACAGATGTAAAGAACAACAGAAGAATTTCTCTGCTCGTCCCCAAAAGACCTAAGACGGAGAAAATCAATTCTTTGTTTTGTCCTTTGCCCAGATAATCAATGTGATCCTTTCATGACAGCAGATGGTCAATCATTACACCCACGTATTTGTATGAAACTCCCTGCTTGATTTCATCTGCATGGATGACAATGGGGACTTTATGGGAGTCAGATGGTGAGCCAAAAATGATTTCCTCAGTTTTCTTGGTGTTGATCTCAAGAGCATTGCTATCAGTCCACTCGACCACCTGGTTTACAGCCTGTTTATGCAGCTCAGGGTCGTCTGTGTTACTGAGCAGAGATATTATTGCAGTATCATCAGATTACTTAATGATGACTTGATTTGGTGTGTTGGTACAACAGTCATCAGTATAGAGAGTAAAGAGCACAGCTGAACTCACGCAGCCCTGGGGGGGGGGACACCTACATTGGTTGTGATGGCAGATGACAGGGTTTTGTTAACCTTCACAAGTTGCTCTCTACTAGTGAGGAAAGCAGGCATACCAGTAAATAAGGTATGGATTTACTTCCATTTTGGGCCATTTTTGACACCAAGATGTCTGCTTGTATTGTGTTGAATGCTGATGAGAAGTCTAGGAATGTTGCGTTTATTTAAATGTTTAGTGATGATGTGAACCAGAGTGGCCACAGCATCTTCCGTACCGCACCCTTGTTTATAGGCAAATTGGAATGGATCCAGTTTGTCTTGTGTTGTACTGATAAGAAATCGGAGCAGAATTCTTTCTAGTGATTTCATAATCACTGAGGTGAGGGCTATTGGTCTGTAGTCCTTATGTTCTTTTGGGCATGGAATTTTTGGCAGCGGTTTGATGTGTGAAGTTTTCCATGACAGAGGGATGGTGTGCGTGTCAATAGAAGCCTGAAAGATGGGTTGCCACACTGGAGCCAGCTCAGTAGCAACGTTATTCAGCAGAAAACCGCTGCACCCATCTGGCATATCCTTTTTCTGTTTTGGTTTTAAAATGAATGATGCCCTTGTTCCGTAAATGGAGCCTTAATGTTGTCGTTAGATTGTACTCAAAGCAAAAGCAAGGCTTGTAGGAAAAAATTCAAAATGCAGAAAGAGTCATTATTCCTAGCTATTACATTTTGAAATCAACATCCATTTCTTACTGATAAGTTGAAGAAATGAACATGTGTGTTACTGTGTTAATGAGTGAACTTTAGAAGTGCCTTTTCCCAATGATTCTGTTACCTTCCCACTGCACCATGCTAGCTGCTGCCAGGGTTGGGAGGGTTACTTTGTAAATGTAATCAGTTACTGATTACTGAATACATGGCTCTGAAAGTAATCCGAATACAGTTACAGTTACGCGTCTTAAAAAAGTAACGTATTCAGATTACTTTTGGATTACTTTATTTTTCCATCACAGATGGGTATGTTTTGGTGAACAGGAGACACAAAAAGCAAAAGGAAACTAAATGTGTTTTTACTGTTTTAATGGCTTATCAAGAGCACAACTGAAAAACAACATCTGAAACGATGTAACAACATAATACACTTTTTGGGGATGCAGCTTGGGATGTGAGGAGTGAGGGACATGGCTTAGAACGGGCGTGTCACCTTCTGTTCTGCCAGTGTTGGCAGGACATGAATTAAAATGTCGAACTCGGACTTCATTTTAAGGACATTACGGCCAGGGGTGTATTTTTGTTTAAGCACCGGATCGGCAAAACAGGAGAGTGTGTGCACCAGTCTGCCTTGATCTATGAATTCATGTCCGTGACTCTCACAGTATCTGCTGCCCACAGCTAGAGAAGGAAAACCTCCTTCACTTCATGAAATCTCTGCAGCACGGAGGCAGTGGGAGGGTCAACTCAGCCTCTGAGAAGAGGAGCGTGCAGTGCCTGTCACGCATCGCCTTCATTGTGTTTACCTTCAGTCATTAGAAAGGCTAAAGAGCGACCGCAGGCTGATGTGTTTTAACCACACACACACACACACACACACAACACACACACACACACACACACACACACACACACACACACACACACACACACACACACCGATTTAAACGCAGACATTTGTTCCTCCATGTTTCTTTCTTATTGTTTCACTGAGCGGACCCGCACATTTTTTGGTCCATCTGCGGCGGTAATAGGTTTTGTGCGCTGTGATGATTCGGCTATACCTTTAGTAATGAATATTAAATGTTGTGAGGAAATCTTTCCACCAATAATTCCAATAAGTAATCCAAAATGTATTCACTTCAGGTTTACGAAAGTAAACTGTAATCAGATTACTCGTTTTTCAAATGTAACGCGAGCTGAATACAGTTAGTTGATTTTTGTATTCTGATTACGTAACACCGTTACATGTATTCCGTTACAACCCAACCCGTTTCAAGTTATTGTGATATGCTAAGCTAACTTTCTCATTCTCTTTGTAGTCTTATATTTCATTTATAATGACATAATAGTGGTATATATTTTTGCATAATATAGCGCCGCCATAAAGCAAATAAGCATATTTCCCACAATACAACTCTCCTATCTGGATGAACTTATTGAACTAAACTAAAAAAGTGCTATTTGTTTTGACAGTTGTAGTGGTCTAACCTTACTGTGTGTGTGTGTGTGTGGGTGTGTGTGTGTGTGTGTGTGTGTGTGTGTGTGTGTGTGTGTGTGTGTGTGTGTGTGTGGCCTAGCATTACTATACTTGTGGGGACCTAAATCTGTTTACACAGTCACGTGTGGGGACTCGCCTCCCTTATGGGGACAAAATGGAGGTCCCTATGAGAGGAATCATTAATTTTAGGGTGAAGACTTGGTTAGGTTTAGGGTTAGGGGTAGGCATGTGTTGGTTATGGTTAAGGTTAGGATAAGTCTCCAGGAAAACGCATGTAAGTCAATGTAATGTCCCCTGAAGTGATGTATACATGGTATGTGTGTGTGTGTGTGTGTGTGTGTATGTGTGTGTGTGTGTGTGTGGTGTGTGTGTGTGTTGTGTGTGTGTGTGTGGTGTGTGTGGTGGTGTGTGTGTGTGAGAGAGAGAGAGAGAGAGAGAGTGGGGCCACACCAGGCCATCTGTCGCCCTGGCTTTGTCCTTGGGATTTCCAGCAGGGTGAGCTGGACAGGAGGCTGAGTTCAGGGGGGAGAGATTGGGGGGGTGGACACTGGACTTGGGGGTGAGAGGTCACTCTGCTGCTAAATGGATTCACCTTTGCCAACACAGCGTTTGTACACACAATACCCCAATAGAGTACCCCACGTCCTATTGATACGTGACGATTAGCTCGTATGCGACCATCACCAAACTAACCATCGATTTTTCTGGGAAAAAAAGTCATCAAGCAATATTTGAAATAAACTCCAGAGGGCCGTGAGATTTAGCAACGCAGTGATGTTTCGTCACTAAAATTATCTACTGGTATCAGTATGAAATAGAAAGTGATTTTGGAAAGTCCCAGTGTGTCTTCTGTCCTGTGAAAGGGAAACTGATATTGAAAGTGTCTTAATGAAAGTGAATGGAGCCGCAAAAAGGGACCTCTGAGATATGTTTAAGAGAGAATATCATAGTCTTTTACATAAATCGGCTGCGATTTTACTGCTACTTAGGGTAAATTCACTGATGACTACTCCTAAAACATTTCTTCTCCGAAGTGCATGATACAAATTAAAATGTACATCGAACTTTTTTACATGTAAAGCCAGTCAGCAGCCATTGCAGTAAAATATGTTTTTTCACTCTCAATTTTGACAATTTGCCCAATTTGGTAAACATAGCATTTCTTATCTAGCCTTTCCAAAACAAAACATCCAAAATACACATTAAGATGTTTGTTTGACTCACATTGTTTATTTGTGACTGTCGATTGATTTCTCCTTAATTCTAATACAAAAAAGTCATGTAAGTTATCAACTGGGGAAGTTTCATGCTGAATTGTACTGGTTGAAATATTTCCCCTATTCACCTGTAGTGTTAAAACACCACCAGCTGAAATATGTCTTACTTTGGATTTCACTTCTTATATTTTGCCAGTCAGATTCTCATGTGGCAGAATGCTTTGTGGTCCGACCAAATGCTGATTTCTCCCTTTACAGGTTTTCTTTAAAACGGCAATACTGAACTGAAACCAGTAAAGTGAATGTTCACTATCCTGGTTTTGTATGCGTCAGTCAGTGTGTAGGCTGTGAAGATAATCTGATGACTCAGATGACTTTAAAGAATTCAAATGAGGATGAAGTTTTAAAGCTTGTTCACTTCCTTCGCTCTGCACTTTCTCAACAGCACTTGTATTTCCTTATATTAAATGTGGGGCTTTTAATATCAGTCCCATGTAACCACACTGAAACTGTACCATACCAATTGTACCTGTGTGTTTTCTTACATTTTCCATCAATAATATTTTAGCAATGCGAGCAGTGTGGCTCTATTCATGGCAATGTCAGTCTTAGTCAGGCCACCACTTTGTTGTAGACCGAAACATCTCAACTATTAAAAACATCATGTTTTGAGCCGCTTTATAGCTCAGTTGGTGGCCCATGTTCTGTAATCTGGTTTGGGACATTTTGCTGCATGTCATCCATCTGTCTCCCCCTCTCATCACTGTCACTTCAATAAAGGCATGGATGCATGATCCTTGGTACAAACATTCACAAACCCCTCGGGATGAATTTTGACAACTTTGGTAATCCTCTGACTTTCCATCTAGAGTTATCATTAGGTTAATAAGTGTCCAATAATCAGTTTGGAGACTAAATACCTGACAAACAGCTTCAGCACTGTCAAATATTGCTATGCTAACACACTAAACTCCCCACTCCTGAGGATATTTCATTGCCAAACACACACAAGCATGCAAGGGAAATCCAGGGCAGTGTGGTAGATGAGCACACAGTTAAATACAGTGAGATCCAAACTTGGCATGAGGTTGAAAAAAAGAGAGAGAATCTCCCTGGGCTTTGCTACAGGACTCTCCCACACTCAGAAACGTTAATCTGACCACATGGCAGGTTTGCTCCTACAAATGACCCGTCGCTTTCCAAGAGAGATTAGGAGCGCAGGAATGTTAACTCTCTGGTGGTGATGATGATGATGATCAGTGATGGAGGAAGCCCTCAAATCCTCTGTGTGACTAAAATAGAAACACCACCATTAAAACTCCCCACATTAATACTACAGTAAAACTACTGAAAGCTTTATTTTCCCCCAACCTCTAAAAGAGTACTCAACAAGCTTATATGAATCCTTATTTAGTATTTGTATACATAATGTATTGTGGTTTCAATGGTTCTGAAATCACTTAATCTCACAAGGCATGGGCAATGTTTTTACAATTGATTTGAATTGCTGTGTCCTCAGTGTATAACTGTACTGTCTGAATGGCTTTGTATTGTTTTCAATTGATTGCAGCTGTGTGTAGCATTATTGCTATGGGAATATGTCCCCTTGGGATCAATAAAATATGATCAATAATGACTGCAAAATGTGCTCGAGTATCAGTTTGTAATAGATTTTGAAAAACCTAATAATAAGCACAACTAAAGCTCATAAATGAACATGTCGTGTTCATTTGGATTTTGACTGGGGATGAAATGCCACTATGTTGTTTAAATAAATTATAATTGTAATGTGAAGCATGGAAAATATATGAAAATGTGGGATAAAAATACAAATTCACCCAAAATAGAAATATAATATATAATGAAAAACTGCATAACATTATTCTGAAATGGGAGTACTTTCACTTTTTGTGCTTTAAGTATATTTTAATGGCAATACATGTGTATCTTTACTTCAGAAAACCTCTGTACCCATTACTGTTTGTCGAGAAGCTGGAGTACTTTGGCACTTAGGTACTGTATTGCAACTTGAATGATAGAGAAAAGAAAACACACAGTGAAATGTAGGTATAAGATGTCTTCCTCCACCACGTTTTGTTTGCTCCATGTGTGATTAAAACCACGTGACAAGTCAAACCTTTTGTTTCCTCAGAGCTGTGAATGAGTGAAGGTGTTTGAGGGGAAAAGACTTAGGGTTAATGTTTCACCGTACTGTACTGTCCCTCGCCAACATCTCAGACTTTGATCACGGAGTACAGTTGGTTCAACCGGCAATAAACAATTCCCACTGATAAAAAGATTGCTGACAAGAAAGAGAAGAAGATCAACGGCAAGGTGAACTCACTCTCTCCCTTTGATTATGCAAAATTAAGTTAAGATGAATTAGTCTTAACAGCCGTTATCAGATACTTGAATGTGAGGACTGCAGCAGCTCGGCACGTTCCAACCATAAGACTCAGGGAACGTACATATCATCAGCATTGTTGAATAGTTAAGTTTGATTAAATGCTATCAGGATTTTTTAGCATCTTTTGTCAATTTAAAGGGGCCCTATAATGCTCATTTTCACATGCGTTTTTGTGCCTCTACTGTGACATGTATGCTTTTATGTTCACAAAGTGTTTTATTTGTGATTTGTCAACCACTTAGAGATGTCCCGCCCCTTCCCTATTAGGTACAATGTGTTTGAGCACCAGCCAATAGAAGCCGCAGTGTAACGTAGTGATGTCCCTTTGTCTCATAAGTAAACAGGAAGTCCAATGGAGCTGTTTTAGGCAGGGGGGAGTGTGGGGGAGAGAAACTCCCTCTGGAGGGAACTTTGGGATTTTAGCCTTTGCAGACCATTTACATAAAAAAAAAAAAAACGTATATAACACAATACAGGAACGGGTAAACCCCTAAAAGCATAAGCGTGCCCCTTTAACAAAATATAAAGCTGCCAAGTACCCAAAGTACAAACAAAGTAACTACCTGTTAAATAAAAAGCTTTAATAAGATGGACTTTTATTAATCCCTCGTGGGGAAATTGTTTCTCTGCATTTGACCCATCCTAGTGTTAGGAGCAGTGTGCTGCCATTTTGAACGGCGCCCGGGGATAATAATATAATAATATGAATTTGTTTGCTTGATATGATGCATTTCGTCATTCGTCACGCTGTTAATTCTGGCTGGTGTGACGATGTGTGTGACGATGTCCTCCTCCTCCAGCTCACAGATTTTGATGGTTCACATCTATCTTTAGAAAGAAACAAATGCTGCTGTTGCACATACCTCATCTCTTCCCACACAGACACACAGACACACATGCGCACACACACACACACACACACACACACGCACGCACACACACACACACACACACACACACACACACACACACACACACACACACACACACACACACACACACACACACACACACACACACACACACACACACACACACACACACACACACACTATCACTATCA
Source organism: Gymnodraco acuticeps (assembly GCF_902827175.1). Classification (NCBI taxonomy): domain Eukaryota; kingdom Metazoa; phylum Chordata; class Actinopteri; order Perciformes; family Bathydraconidae; genus Gymnodraco; species Gymnodraco acuticeps. The sequence continues at coordinate 63,737 of NW_022991296.1, read as the reverse complement.
CAAGGATGTATGTTCTGACAACAGACATTCTGTGAAAACAGCAGGCTCACTGTTGGGAAGACACTGTTTTGATACACTCCCCTCCTACACACACAAACACAGATTATACACACACATATGTGGATATAGATGTCTCCCACACTCATGCCTCCCTGCCCTCTGTGTCCAACAGATTGTTGTTGGCCAGATTGGCGTCGTGTTACACAGCCATACTGGCAGCATGGCTGTAGGAATACACATCTCAGTAGATTACTGTAATCCTCCATTTGGGACCAGACTGAAATATCTCAACAACATTTGGATAGATAAATAGATTTCCAGTATTGAAAGCCTCTATGTTGCATGTTTTTACTGCTTGTAGCCTATGAACTTGTTATTTAAAATGTAAATGTCATTATTATTAATACTGTGACATATTTCCATGCTTTAATGTTCAGAAAGCTCTTTATTTTTCTCATAATAAAGCTGGCCGGCTCTGTTGTGATTGATCAACGGTTTAGAGATGTCCCGCCCCTTAACCTATCAGGTACAATGTGTTGGAGTGCTAGCCAATAGAAGCGCAAGTGTTACATAGTGATGTGGAGGCGTGTGGTGCAGTGGGTAGAGCGTTGGTGTTGGGATCAGGGGCTCCTGTGGGGATTGCCCACAGTATTGAGTATGTCGCTTTGGGTAAAAGCGTCTAACAAGTGACATGTAATGTAATGTCACTATGTTACGAAAGTAAACAAAGAAGTCTGTTTGAGAGAAACTCCCTCTTTGGGATTTTAGCCTTTGCAGACCATTTACATGCACAAAACCCCATAAAACACAGTTAATACAAATAAATACAAATCATCAAGAACACAGCGACCTCAGACACAACAACCACTTTTCTTTTGTTAGGTAAGAGCATAAATAAAAAGATGATGTTGGCAGTACGCCAAAATCGCCATTTATAAAGCAGTGGGTAAAGTAACAAGTAGGTAACACCCTTTTTGATTTAATTAAAGATGTTACAATGGATCAATGGATATAGAACTAATGATACTAAAATGGGTCAAAATAAAAACATTTGTTGGTGTGACTAAACTTTACCAAGTGCTGTGATTGTGCTGGAGGGGGGTCCCGATTGACCCACATTGGATTACAATCGATCCAGTGTTCAATGGTTGTGTTTGTAAAGCCTGTTTTTGCATACAGGCATGTGGGATTTCACTTTCAGACCTTACTCACTTCCCTAATCTTCTACATTAAATCAATGATCATAGAATATTTTGATGAATAATTGATTGTTTTAGCAAGCTGAATGAATGTGATGGCCATTTTGACTATTTTAACCCTTAACCCATATGGACTGGGGTCTTTTTAACAGGGCATCCCAACTTAAAGGGGACCTATCATGCAAAATGCACTTTTGTATGTCTTGTATACATAAATATGTGTCCCCGGTGTGTCAGGGAACTCACGCAGCGTGAGAAAATAAAACCCTCTCTCTTTTCCTCCGTACCCAAATCTCTAAAATACAATGGAGCTGATCCAGATTTGCGTCCGATATGACATCATATCGGAAATGTAGGCTGGCTTTACACCCACGGCCATATCAGAAACGTTGCTATCGGAAATAATGCCCGACTGTTTTGGACGTAATATGGTCGGTGTTTACATTAGCATCGCTAACACTCAGAGCTAACCTGTACTGGAGAGCATGTGTGCTGGATATAAAAAGGAACTCACCTTGTGGTATAACCGGCAAGAGAGAAAGCCTTTGAGCTCCAGACTGTTTCAGAAAGAATCCTTGATAATCCATGATATGGCGTTTCATCACCGCAGTATTTAGTTTAGACAGTAGCTGCCGGGTCCCGCATGAGCTCAGCCTCTCCTTGTTTTTTTGTTATCAATTTTTTTTTTTTTAAAGCTTTAAACCCAAAATCAGCACTTTTGAAACAGGAAGTGAAATAGAGGGATATGAGGCAATGGGTGATCTGTTTGGTATTTTGAGCAAAACACTTCATAGACAGTGTTTCTGCTCTTTTTAGGTCACAATTGGGAGAAAACACTCGAGATCCTCCAGCAAATGTTCAGTAAACATCGACTCGTGCTGCAGATCAGACAAGCAGTGAGTGTGTTCATGTCAATCAATCAATCAATGTTTATTTATATAGCCAAATATCACAAATGTTACATTTGTCCCAGTGGACTTCACAGTTTGTACAGAATATCAGTATGACAATACGACACCCTCTGTCCTTAGACCCTCACATCGTACAAGGAAAAACTTCCGGAGAAAACCCACAGTTTAAAGGGAAAAATGGGAGAAACCTCAGGGAGAGCAACAGAGGAGGGATCCCTCTCCCAGGACGGACAGACGTGCAATAGATGCCGTGTGTAAATTGAAAAGATAATACATTTGCAACATAGGTAGTCCAAATGTTTGGAAATGCATGTGTGTATAATAGGAAGATGAATCCACGAGGATATCCATCCAGGACTTATGATCCAGGACCACAGCCACGACTCAAGATCCAGGGCTCGCGATGCAGGACACAGGACCGCAGCAACAGGATCATCCATGACTCCGGATCCCGGCGTCTATATAGACACCAAAAAGAAAGAAATTTGGGGAAGCTGGGTTAATCGGAACATGAGAGTACACAGGTATAGACAGAGAGAAGGAAGAAGTAAGATGTCCCCCGACAAACTAAGCCTATATCAGCAAAACTAGGGGCTGAATCTAATCAGCCCTAACTATAAGCTATCAAAAAGGAAGGTCTTAAGCGCACTCTTAAAAACGGATAGGGTGTCTGCCGCCCAAACACAAACTGGAAGCTGATTCCACAAATGTGGAGCTTGATAAGAAAAGGCTCTGGCTCCCATTGTACTTTTAGAGCAGGGGTTCTCAAAGTTTTGATGAGTGAGGGCCAATTTAGGTACCCAATATTGGATTGAGGGCCGCCCAAGAAAAAACGGAACACAAAATAATTCCAAAACAAATCCTTTCTTTATTGTACTAACCAATTACCGCAACTCGCGAGATGCCTAGTTGCCATGCAACCAGTAGTCTAGCAAACTTTCCACAAGCTGTCATTCATAATTTAGGAATGACAACCCAGGGGGCGCAGTTTTACCATTCTTAACCCTCTGGAGTCTAAGGGTATTTTCTCGATTTTTAGATGTTTTCTTAAATCACCTTTTAAATGTATTTCTTCTAACATGGCACCCCATGTGTTAAATATCAAAATGTTCAGGACAATCTCTGGTCTTGCTATATATGCATATTGCTCACCTTAGAGCACTGTTTGATAAGATAAGTAGCTCAAAAGCTTAAAATGTGAAATCCGATTTTTGGAAAATCTTCAAAACTCTTGTGAAAACACAAATGTACTCATGTGATCTAATTGTTTTGGTGTTTTAGATTTGGTTACCAAAGTCCTAGGATCACAAAAGCAGTGAAATATTTGAATTACACTGTATATAAATGTGTTATTCATGTCTAAAATGAAAAACATTAAATTCAAATTTTGAGTAAAATAGGTATTTATCACTCTACTTTCACCACAGCAGTGACTGAGATACATTAGGACTGAATAATGACTTCATATCACATACCAAGGTTCATGTGATGTGTACAAATACAAATTGAGCATTCAACCTTTTTTTTTCAACCAACAATTTATTATAAATATGTTTTTTTCAACCAACTATTTATATAAATATAAGAAACTGGAAAATCTCACTATTTACAATATTGAACATCAGAACTTTCAACCAACTATTCATTATTACATTACATTACATTGCATTTAGCTGACGCTTTTATCCAAAGCGACTTACAATAAGTACATTCGACCAGGAAGACACAACCTTGAAGAAAACAGAATCATATAAGTACATCAGGTTTCATAGAGCCAAACATTTCAAGTGCTACTCAACTGGCTTTAGGTAAGCCAGTCCTTTATTAGTATAAAAGTGTTTCGTTAATAGTTCTAACGCTCGAAGTGGAGTCGAAAGAGATGAGTTTTCAGTTTGCGCCGGAAGATGTGCAAGCTATCTGCCGTCCTGATGTCAATGGGGAGCTCATTCCACCATCTTGGAGCCAGGACAGCAAACCCACGTGTTTTCGCCGATGGGAACTTGGGTCCCCCTCGCAGCGAGGGCGCAACGAGTCGTTTGGCTGATGCAGAGCGTAGTGCACGCGCTGGGGTGTATGGTTTAACCATGTCCTGGATGTAGGAAGGGCCAGATCCATTCGCAGCATGGTAAGCAAGTACCAGTGTCTTGAAGTGGATTCTAGCAGTTACCGGAAGCCAGTGAAGGGAGCGGAGGAGCGGAGTGGTGTGGGAGAATTTAGGAAGGTTGAAGACCAGACGAGCCGCTGCATTCTGGATGAGCTGCAGAGGTCGGATGGCACATGCAGGTAGACCAGCCAGGAGGGAGTTGCAGTAGTCTAGGCGTGAGATGACGAGAGCCTGGACCAGAACCTGAGTCGCTTTCTGAGTCAGCTGGGGACGTATCTTCCTGATGTTGTAAAGCGTGTATCTGCAGCAACGGGTTGTAGCAGCGATGTTTGCAGTGAAGGACAGGTTGTTATCTAGGGTCACACCCAGATTCCTTGCAGTCTGAGTCGGGGGAAACAACTGAGGTGCCGATGTTGATTGTTAGGTCAAGAGTGGGACAATCTTTTCCCGGGAGGAAGAGCAGCTCAGTCTTGTCAAGGTTGAGCTTGAGGTGGTGAGCAGACATCCACTGAGAGATGTCAGCTAGACAAGCAGAGATGCGTGCAACGACCTGGGTCTCTGAGCGGGGAAAGGACAGAATTAATTGGGTGTCGTCAGCGTAGCAGTGGTATGAAAAACCATGCGGGCTAATGACTGATTCGAGCGAGTTTGTGTACAGGGAGAAGAGGAGGGGACCAAGAACAGAGCCCTGAGGGACCCCTGTAGTTAATTGACAAGGGTCGGACTCAGACCCTCTCCAAGTCACCCTGTAGGTACGGTCTTTCAGGTATGAGGTGAGGAGGGAAAGTGCAGAGCCTGAAACTCCAAGTTTTGGAGAGTGCGAAGGTGGATCTGATGATTCACCGTGTCGAATGCAGCAGACAGGTCCAACAGGATGATGACAGAGGAGAGGGATGCAGTTTTGGCAGTGTGCAGTTCCTCCGTGACAGCAATGAGAGCAGTTTCTGTGGAGTGACCTGCCTTGAAACCAGACTGGTGCGGATCCAGAAGGTTGTTCTGATTGAGATAACAGGAGAGTTGTTTAAAGACAGCGCGTTCAAGTGATTTAGACAGGAACGGGAGGAGAGAGACAGGCCTGTAGTTTATAACATCAGACGGGTTGAGAGTGGGTTTCTTTAGGAGAGGGTTTACTCTTGCCTCCTTGAGACTGTTTGGAAAGTGACCAGAAGTTAGAGAAGTGTTGATGAAATGGGTGAGAAACGGTAGAATATCAGGAGCGATAGTCTGAAGGAGGTTTGAAGGGATAGGGTCCAGAGGACAGGTGGTAGGGCGGGCAGAGGTAATGAGGGTAAGAACCTCACTTGGAGAGAGAGGGGAAAAGGAGGTTAGTGTGTGGGTGAAAGGAGGATCTGGTGACCCAGCGGTGAGTAAAGGTGAGTCAGAAAAAGAAGAGCGAATATCATCAACCTTTTTTTCAAAGTGGGTAACAAAGTCGCTTGACAGAAGTGAGGAGGGGGGAGGAGCTTTTGGAAGGTCCAAGAGGGTGGAGAAGATGGAAAATAGTTTTTTAGGATTGGAATAGGAAGATTGGATCTTATCTTGAAAGAAAGTGCTTTTTGCCTGAGAGATCGAAGCAGAGAAAGAGGAGAGGAGAGCTTGATAGGTTAGGAGGTCGTCACGGTGTTTGGATTTCCACCATTTCCGCTCTGCTGCCCTAAGGACGGTTCTATTAGCACGCAGTGCATCATTTAGCCAGGGAGCAGGAGGGGACTGACGAGCCTGCCGAGATGTGAGAGGACAGAGCGAGTCCAGAGTGGATGAGAGAGTAGAGAGGAGAGTTTCTGCAGCAGAGTTTGGAGGCAGGAGTTGGAACGAATCAGAGGAAGGGAGGGCTGAGAGCACCGACGAGGCAAAGGTAGAGGGGGAGAGGGAGCGAAGGTTACGGCGGACAAGTGCAGGATGGGAAGAGATTAGTTTGTTATGTTTGGAAAGGGATAGAGAGAATGAAATGAAGAAGTGATCGGATGTGTGGAGCGGGTTTACAGAGAGGTTAGAAGTAGCGCAGTTCCTTGAGAATATGAGATCAAGGACATTGCCAGCTTTATGAGTTGGTGGGGATGGAGACAGTGAGAAAGCAAAGGCGGTTAACAGAGATGTTAGTTCGTCTATCTTCCCCGTCTGGAGGTTGAAGTCTCCGAGAAGTACAGCGGGAGGGCCAGTTTCAGGGATGAGTGAGAGGAGATTATCTAATTCCTCCAAGAAGTCCCCCAAGGCGCCTGGTGGACGGTAGAGAACAACAATGGTTAACTGTATAGGATGGGTTACTGTGACGGCATGGAATTCAAAGGTGGAAGGAGTGAAGTTAGGTAGCTTGAAGAGGGAAAAGCTCCATTTGGGAGAGAGCAGGAGACCAGTGCCACCTCCTCTGCCAGTGGGTCTGGGTGTATGGGAGAACGAATATGCAGTGGAGAGAGCTGCTGGGGTGGATGTGTTGGATGGAGTAATCCAGGTCTCAGTGAGAGCAAGGAAATCCAGAGACTGCAGGGAGGCGTAGCCAGAGATGAAGTCAGCCTTAGGAACAGCTGACTGGCAGTTCCACAGGCCACCTGAAACTAGATGTTGGATCTCAGTGGAGCATGTGGGATAGACGAGAGCAGGCCGGTTATATCGATTACGAGATACACGGGGCCAGTGATAATTGCGAGAAGACACATGAACAGGAATGGAGAAAATACACATGATTATAGCATGAGGGGCTAAACAACAAAATAAAATGAAACAAAATAAAAAATAAAAACACCAGCGATACTTAGCTCAATCAAAGTAGGATTTGCCTCCTCTTTGCCTCCCTCGTGACTCCCGTAGGACTCCAATGTCTTTGTCAGTCTTACTCCTGTAGGACTCCAATGTCTGACGCTGAAGCTCCAGGAAAGAGCTACCTAAAATGGACGCCTGATTGCTCAGTTCTCACAGCTGTAGGGGCACGCCCCTCTAATCAATCAATCAATCAATCAATGTTTATTTATATAGGCCAATATCACAAATGTTACATTTGTCTCAGTGGACTTTACAGTTTGTACAAAATATCAGTATGACAATACGACACCCTCTGTCCTTAGACCCTCACATCGTACAAGGAAAAACTTCTGGAGAAAACCCACAGTTTAAAGGGAAAAATGGGAGAAACCTCAGGGAGAGCAACAGAGGAGGGATCCCTCTCCCAGGACGGACAGACGTGCAATAGATGCCATGTGTAAATTGAAAAGATAATACATTTGCAACATAGGTAGTCCAAATGTTTGGAAATGCATAATGCTCTAATTAGTTAACTATCTACAGCTGATGGGCGACAGTAGACTGGCCCTGCCTATATTAATAATGCAGGCTTGAGTGCTGAGACCTGTGAAGCAGGTTTCGCCTGAGCAGATCTGAGATTTAAAATCTCTCAAAAGCGATTTAGCCGTTTAAGCTACAATAACAATTATACAGAGTCGAATAAATGAAACCGAGAAGTCTAATTAAACAAGAATATAACTTACAGTGGTTGCTGCGTCAATAGGTAATGTCGTCACCGGGTCCAGATGCACATCTTGACATTATAAATGTCAAGACAGTGTCAAGGTCTTTGTCTGTCTTCCAAGACAGTGGGTCTGGCTGCTGTGTAGGTGGGGGTGATGGTGCATGGGATGCTGTGTAGGTGGGGTGTACAAGTGCTATACGAGACCTCCTTTCTGGCTGGGTTGAAGGTGATGGCTGTGGTGGAGCCTTTGTGCTGAGGTGTATTTTGACCTGGTGGCAGCCGCAGATGGAGAGTTTGGGAGGTTGCAGAAGGAGTCTCTCTCGATCTCTCTCTCACACGCACACACACACACACAGACAGGTATTTCCAGTTACTTTACATTCAGTATAAAATCACAGAAACACATATACATAGGCTACATCTGATTACAAAGTCTCATCTGTACAGGACGGTAAAATAATAACAGGCACACATGTAAATAAATCTATGACAAAGTCTCATCTGTACAGAACAGTATGATAAAATAATCGATGGCAAAAACATGTCACTGTAAATGTCTCCGTTGTGGGACGAATAAATGATTAATTTAATCATCTACACATGTAATCTCACTTTTACACACCAAAATAACGTTAACACAGAGTAAACGTTTGCTAATGGAGAGTCTATTTTGTTCCAATAAAAAGTTCATGACTATCGATAAAAAATATATATCAATAAACCTATTGTTCATTTTCGCGGTATTCCCCACACATTGCCAGTACACTATTACTGTAATATTTACACTTACCCATGTCCAAATGGATCCTTGTTGTTGTCTTTGTATTCTTCTTCTTCAGAAGAGTCGAAGAATTCAGGTTCTGAGGCTCTATCTTCACTGCTGCTAGCGAAAAAAATCTCTAGCGAAGTCGGCAACTGTAAAGTTTTTTTAGCCATTTTCTCTGTCTCTCTCTCTCTCCTCACAGATGTAAACTGATGGGAGACACGTGGTTTATGTTTTTTTTACTTGGTGGGTAGGCCCTTAGTGATTTATCGATGTCTATTGGTCATTTCAGACCATGATGGCTGCCGGCCGAGATTTCCTTGACGGACACACAAATCCACCAATCCCACACAGTGTAAAGTCAAGCTGCTTTGAGCGGCCATATTGGCTGCTGTGCCCTGGTTACAGTCTCACAGGAGATACCGCTGGAAAGCTACTCATTCTACTTCTTACTAGATACAACCATGGAGGATTCAAATATAACGCATGCATTTCAGCGTGTCACATTAACTATCGCGGGCCGCCAGAAACATTTCCGAGGGCCGCCATTCGCCCGCGGGCCGCACTTTGAGAACCCCTGTTTTAGAGACTATAGGAACAACCAACAACCCTGCATTCTTGGAACGCAATGCCCTGTTCATGCAATCATTTTGTAATTCCCAGGCTTTACAGATAACGTTCTGCACAGAGGGAACTCCAGGTGGGAAAATGGAATGTATTCATTCATTTCACATCACATTTGCAGCCATCTGGCCCTTCAATATGGCCGTCCAACAGACAGAGACTCAGGCCTCTGCGCCAGTCCCTCTGTCTGACTGGAGGCAGAGGAAAAGTAGGAGAATATGTGTATAACATGTTTTTCGCAGAATATGTCATCACTCTTCTTCTTCATGTGTTTTTAGAGATGTTGTTGCCTCAAGCTGATCTGATTAGGTCTTAAAGGTCTCCTATTATACTGTTCTTCATCAGTATATTATAGGTCTCAGATATATACAAAACATGTCTCTGAAGTGTTTGGCTTGAAATACCAAACAGATCGTAGCATCCCATAATCCCCTCTGATTTAGCCCTGTGTCAAAAGTGCAAAAATCTTTGAACTTTCTTGACAAGAGTAAGCCTCAATCCAGAAGCAATTGGATATGAACGTGGGTAGGCTACTAGCTTAGCTTAAATAAACTACAAGAGATTTTTCACTGCAAATTAAACTGTATCAGTTTAATGTAGATGCCTCTATATTACCAAATTATATGCAGTCCCATTCAACGCACCATCTGATAAACAGAAGTGCATTAGAGATGTACATTAGCCAGGTAAAGGAAGCAGGGGGAGCATTTTATAATGGAAATATTGTAATGGAGAATTTAATTTCTGCGTTCCATTTTGTGGTTATGGCCGATTTGGCTGTTGAAACTTTTTCTGAAAAAGTTGTTGCATGACGTTACTCCTAACAGGAGTTTTAGAGGGCTGGTGTTTTGTGTATTTTGTTTTTGTAAAGAGCCAGGCTGCTGCCCTGCTTCCAGAAGACAAACTTTATTAATCCACCAGGGGAAATTGAGCTAAAAGCTAAACTAATCTAATAATAGAGTGGTATTGATTATCCAACCTCTCTTCTGGCAAGCCAGCCAAAAAGGCCACATTGATTTCATATCTTAAGGTTACACATATCCAACTCAACTCTGAAAAACAGACAAAATGTGTATCTTTTATCCGTCAAAGTCCATTGTTCAAGGTAATTTCCCCTACATTTAACAGATCTACTACTATTTTCAACCATTACACAACCTACTCATAAGTCATAAATATATTTCCTATCTTATACATTCCATATGTTATAAAAGCAGCATCAGCTGATCTCCCTAACTGTACAATTATTAGTATATAGTATACTTGTAAGCAGAGATATTGGGAACATAACTCATGGGTTTCAATGGTTTCAATGACTTTAAACCTGTGAATGCTAAACCTTCAGGCTGCTGTTGAGCTAAACTGTTCTTTATGTCGGCTTATCCAGCAGCTCAGAACACTGTGAGAGTTTTAGCTCCCAGCGCAGATTCCCTGACCTTAGTCCGCAGTCCATAGAGGCTTTTCTAGTGAAATGCTACGCTGGACAAAGGCCAATGAAAAAAGAGATGTCAGCAAATCCAATTTTTTTTTTTTTTTCACTCATGTGATCTCTCCTGAACTTCCTTCCCTCTAGTCACAGCGGAGGGCAGCGGGGTGATTCAACCTCCAGTCATATGTTATAGAACATTTGAAGGCTTTGAGATTGCATAATGAAATTGAGCAAGGGGGGACATTCTTGGTGACTATTGGAGCAGATAAGACAGAAGCACAGGAAATTAGAAAACAATTGTTTAGGCTTTAGACAACAGTAAAGTTACACTACAATGAGTAGAACAGCTTTATGCGCTGGTATATTCCGCTGTTAACCCCTTTAATTCATTTATTATTTTAAGTATCCTTCTGTTTCTTCCCTGAGGTTAACAGGAACTCCCTTGTTAGCACACATCTCACAACCCTTCTTTGCACTTTTTAACGTCTGCACAAAACAAATGATGACCTCTTTTAATGTATATTTATATATAGATAGATAGAAGGGCAAACATGTTATAGTAGGTAACATGTATTTCAAAGTGTTGAGTAGCATAAAACACTACAGTACAACTCTCAAGTACACTAGTTAAATCCAATTTTCCAACACTTGTTTCAAGGGCTTTCCTGTTGTTTGTAACGATCTTGAAATGCACACTGATCCTCCAACACTGTCTGTGTGTGTTTTTTGTGCTCAACACATCATGTGAGTGTTGCTCAGTTCACTTGAGTGAGGAGTGCAAAAAGCCTGACAGATGTGTGTGTGTGTGTGTGTGTGTGTGTGTGTGTGTGTGTGTGTGTGTGTGTGTGTGTGTGTGTGTGTGTGTGTGTGTGTGTGTGTGTGTGTGTGTGTGTGTGTGTCTCTCAGTGAAGCCTGACTCTCAAACAAAGCTCACATTCAGCAGAGTGTGTGTCCGTCCTGACACTTCACTGCTGGTTTCTTCCCTGAAGGAGTCAAATGGCTCAATTGTCTTTTAATGTGCGGCACAACAAGCACTAACAGTTTATGTGAGGTGAAGCGTATCCCTGGTTCGGCCCACACTTTACTGCACATGTTTGTCTAACTTTCTCTGGCAGGTATAGTCTCCTCAAGCCCCCTGCCCTCTGGTCCTTGTTGTTATGGTAGCTCGGTGAGGAATGTGTTCATGTTCGTGGATTAATATTTGTTCACGAGGTGTGGTGGCAAACCTTTTACATCTGGAGAATGTAAAGTATGACTTCTTGAAACAAAAAGGTTCACTCTCAGGAGCTCCCTTTTCTCCACCCCAAAACTGTACAACACCACCTGTGATGATATGCTATCCCAACAAACTGAGATGTTACAGCAGAGATACAAAATAACAATGAGAGGGAAAGCTCAAACGAAGCCTCTCTGCAGCTCAGATGGTGAGAAGCTTCCCTCTAGTGGTGTGTTTGAGTGCTGACAACCTACTTTTAGCTATGTCAAACATTTCATTTGGGACTACAATCCATCATAAAATACAAAAATGAAGGCCAGCGCATACAAATATGTATTGTTTATGTATTCTTCTGTATGTATTAAATAGAGACACAGAGTCTAGAAGGGATTAGAAGTGAGTGAATACAAAAAATGAATGAATGACCTGAACGTGTCACCTGCGTATTTGCCCTGAAAGTGTTATACTTCAAAATAAAAGCTGGGACATTTCATTTTTCTTTTTTTTTCTTTACCAGCGACAGATGGGAACAAAAAGCATTATTTGGTGTTATCTTATAAAGTAAATATATTGACTTGAAATGACTTAAATTATCTGCAAATTATCTACTTTTTAAGCTATTAGGCCAAATTGTAATTGTTACATTTTAAAAGTAATATTTAGCATAATTTGTTTTCAAATATCATCAGCCACATACCATGAGCATGATGTAGTTTGTTATTAGCATCAGTATTAGTGGTGTCATTTAGGATCATGTGAACAATCTGCTCTTCCCCCTGAGCCCCGCTGTCTCACTGTCTATATACGACGAGTCATGATCTCCACTTGAAGATTACGAGCTTTATACATCAGGATCAGCTTCTGAGTTGTCTGTGTAAAAAGAACATCAATCAACGTTTATTTATATAGCCCACTATCACAAATGTTACATTTGTCTCAGTGGACTTCACAGTTTGTACAAAATATCAGTATGACAATCAAATCAAATCGTACAAGGAAAAACTTCCAGAGAAAACCCACAGTTTTAAGGGAAAAATGGGAGAAACCTCAGGGAGAGCAACAGAGGAGGGATCCCTCTCCCAGGACGGACAGACGTGCAATAGATGCCGTGTGTAAATTGAAAAGAAAATACATTTGCAACATAGGTAGTCCAAATGTTTGGAAATGCATGTGTGTATAATAGGAAGATGAATCCACGAGGACCCTGAGCTGCACCAACAGGCTGTAAATCAGGTGGTCGAGTGGACTGATAACAATGCTCTTGAGATCAACACCAAGAAAACTGAGGAAATCATTTTTGGCTCACCATCTGACTCCCATAAAGTCCCCATTGTCATCCATACAGATGAGATCAAGCAGGGAGTGTCATACAAATACCTGGGTGTAATTATTGACCATCTGCTGTCATGAAAGGATCACATTGAATATCTGAGCAAAAGGACAAAACAAAGAATTTATTTTCTCCGCCGTCTTAGGTCTTTTGGCGCGAGCAGAGAAATTCTTCTGTTCTTCTTTACATCTGTGATCATGTCCATTCTACAGTACTGCAATACTACCTGGTACAAATGTCTGTCAGCAGCGTTAAAATCAAAACTGCTCCACCTGTTAAAGATCTGCTCAAAGATTGTTGGTCAACCCTGTCAGAGACTCTATGACTCAGCCTATCATAACAACCTAGTGAGGCTGTCCAACAACATCATCTCCGACCCAAACCATGTTCTGAACAGTGAATATGAACTGCTACCATCTAATCGGAGATACAGGGTCCCACGATTCAATAAAGTCAGACTGAAGCACTCCTTTGTGCACCAGTCAGTCCTCACAGTAAATACAGAGCTAAATCTCAGACCAAATGCACGCTGAAGGCTCTTTGAGCATGTTTTTCTCTCACTGATTGTGCTGTTATGTTAAATGTTTGTGTTTCATGTATTTGTGTATGCATATTTGTCTGTTGATGTTGGACATGGAGCTGCTGTGACGCAAGTCAAATTTCAGACTTGATCTGACAATAAAGTAATATCGTATCGTATCGTATCGTATATCCATCCAGGACCTATTCTTTCACACACACATACAGGTATTGGGCCGAGCGCGACACCGTACTTCTGGTATCCGCCGTTTTACGCAAGGTGCAAGCAGCCGTACACCGTCTAGGTGTTGCTAAGCTTCCTGTACTGAATATCATAGTCTATTGCCTTAATCAATATCTAGTCAACTCTAAAATACCACATATATGCAATGGCATGATAATATTATTGTGACAAGTGGGGTATTCACCTGGTGTTTCCAGAAATTAGACGTAGATGCAGCCAAAATCGACGAAGGCCACTGTCGTTTTTCCATACATCTGCAGGCAGTCTGTAACAACCCACACAGCTCTAGTTTACGCTGGTAACGACCTAAAGCACACCCCTCAAGTCCAGAGATGTAATCCGAAGACATGCAGCGATTTCTTCGGTCGTTAATTCAGAAAAAAAACCTAGTCCGCTCTGCCTGGCTACGTTAGCTAGCTGTTTATATTTGCACTTCCAGGATATTTGCACCTCCAGGAAAATGGCGTATTTATATATATATATATATATGGCGCGTGTTGCATTGTGGGTAGCTCGTGACGTCACTGTGTGTGAAAGAATGATCCAGGACCACAGCCACGACTCAAGATCCAGGGCTCGCGATCCAGGACACAGGACCGCAGGATCATCCATGACTCCGGATCCCAGCGTATATAGACACCAAAAAGAAAGACATTTGGGGAAGCTGGGTTAATCGGAACATGAGAGTACACAGGTATAGACAGAGAGAAGGAAGAAGTAAGATGTCCCCCGACAAACTAAGCCTAGTTTGGCATAGGTGCAATATAAAGCAACCTGTTAGTGCAGTTATCACATAAACAACTTGACCTTTGATAACAGAAACAACAGCTTTACTAAAATCAGTCTATTTAACAGTTTAGCAGTCAATTGAATCGGAACAAATATCTGGCAAGAAAGGTAGGAAGGGCGATATCATAGCAATGTTAGATAAAACATTTCATACTTCGAATTACATTTTGAAGAAATACTAGCATTCTAGGCATTTGCTCTGTTAGATGTGGGATCGATAACGTATGTTGGATAGTTTGAAGCTCCAGCCTGCAGTTTAGCTTATCATAAACAATGCAACATGTGGGTTAGGGTTATGGTATTATCCAAACTGCACTGACGGTCTAGCCCTCTTTGTGCTAAGCTAAACAGCTTCATCATTTAAAATAAATTAGCATATTTGCCAATACAACTATGCAATTTCTGATTGGTTTGAATGCTTTTCACTCATTACCTTTTCTAACATCTTATGAAACAATGATTCAATCATGTTAAGGCTATCAGGGAAAGAGTTTGTCATTTTTTTAAATGACAAACCGAAAACCCACTAATGCAGCAATCTCCGTCTGGTTCTCCACAGAGGGTCAACACCAACACCTGGTGTGACTCACACTTGGTGTGTGTGTGTGTGTGTGTGTGTGTGTGTGTGTGTGTGTGTGTGTGTGTGTGTGTGTGTGTGTGTGTGTGTGTGTGTGTGTGTGTGTGTGTGTGTGTGTGTGTGACTCATGCAGAGCTCTCGTCATACGTCACACACACAGGTGTCTCTCCACCATTCACAGTACTGCTGAACTCCCCCAACCTCCCAGACAAGCAGCAGAGCCCGGGAGGTTAAAATGTGTTTAATGGAGGGAATCACTTTAGAGGATTAACGCTGTCATCCGTCTGGATTATAGGGAGAGTTTACCTTCCCATGTGTCACCTTCAAATGAATGAGACACTCTGCCTTTACATGCTGCAGGCCTCACTGTCGCTCTCTGTGGTTATTCATTCATTCATTCAGATTATAAGCATGACACTATGACCCAGAACAAAAGCAGTGTTGCTGTGCTTGTGCTAGCTTCTTCCATGTACTTATAGTACTGTCTGAACTATAAGGTGCTTCTTTCTTTAATATTTTAATATTTGTTTGTTTAATATTTTACTTTCATGTAATTTGGTAACACTATGACACCCTCATTAGGCATTAAAATCAGCTTATAGCTATACAATTATAGTTTCTAAAATGCCTTTCCAACAATAGTTATAACAAATTATAAAGCATTTAAAAAACAAAACAATAAGGTCACGTATCATAACACTTCATAATTGCTGCTCATTAAGTTGTATTCGTCCTTGCAAGAATAATAATATATTATAAATGGCATAGCGCTTTTATATTATCG
Source organism: Gymnodraco acuticeps (assembly GCF_902827175.1). Classification (NCBI taxonomy): domain Eukaryota; kingdom Metazoa; phylum Chordata; class Actinopteri; order Perciformes; family Bathydraconidae; genus Gymnodraco; species Gymnodraco acuticeps. Next base: position 47,788 of record NW_022991296.1, on the reverse strand, counting down.
TTTTTATAATGAATTGTAATTGGATTATGAGTCATTTTAAATGTTCATTATTTGCTTTAGGTAACATGCATTACGATTAGTGCAATAGTGCAATCATAATATGATTACTAGTCACTCGGAGGCACATTGTTTGGTTTTAAGTACAGTGAACAAATATAATTGAAACAACACAAAGCAATTAATTAATTTGTTTACAACTGATATTGAAAACATTTTGAAGGTTAATAACTGAAAGATGTATTATGATTATTTTTTAATAGATAAGATATATCCACCTCTATGGATGCTTATAGCTATAATTATTCGGTGCTATAAGCAGATTCTAATGCATGTATACTTCTGTTTATAATGCATTATATCAGTGCTACAGTCTTTAACTCCAGAACACAAACAATCAGTTGCAGCTCTTCATAAATCTCTCTGTTTCTCTGTGTAGACTGCTGTTGGATAGAGTTCATAGTTCAGACAGCATTTTATTTAACTGTACAACACGGAGGAGGAAGGTGGTGTTGTGGTGGTGGATGTGTGACGAGGATTTCAAGGTTACAGTGAATGTGAGCTCACACCTACACACACAGAATAAGCCAACAAACCATGATATCCTCCTATACACACACACACACACACCCTCCTGCAATTAGCACATTTCCTCCTATAATTCATGCACGCCCATTCCGGGCCAGTGGGGCTCATTATCTTTGTTAATTCACACAGGCTGACCTCTCGCACATTTGACACGTTCTCCACTTAGCTACGCTGCCCACAACAAACAACACACTTTGATTTATCTCCCTTATTTCCATCCCTGCGCTCTGTACCCACTGTGTCCTCTTTATCTGCCTCTTCATCGCTCTCAGGCTCCCTCTCAGCTGATGGAGCTTATTGTGGACAAATAGGCTTAGGAGCATCACTATGGCAACGTCCAATCGTAAAACAGCTACATAAGCACTTCATCACGCGCAGTGATCCAATGGCTCCCGTTGGAGATGGTGCCCTAAACCTCCTGCAACAAGTAAAGGCAGGCCAGAGAGGCTCATGGGAGGAGGAGGGGGAGAAGGGAGAGAGAGATAATGCTGTGGGACTGAGAGAACACAAGAGAAACCATTCCTCTTCTCGTCTCTCTGCTTTTCTTTCTTGTTTCCTCAGCATCCGGCCACACATCTGATGTCTGAGGACTTTTCTTGTTCTGTCTTTCAGTGATTCTGGTTCCTGTGGAGTCACGAGAACAACTTCAGCAGAAGAAGAAGAGGTAAGAATAGTGCTCATTCAGAGTAAACAGCAACACATTCAAACCAGATTCTGTAATGTTTAGACATATTCATATGCTTTTATCTTTTACAACTACGCATGTAAGAATAAAATCAGTTGTAAAGCTGAATAGTAAAGGGATATTATTTGGAATAAAGTTAAACATAAATTAAAATCTTGAGATCTATTTGTTATTATTAATTATGTCTGATTTGTATACAAATCAGACATAATTAATGAGGCTTATGAGGCTGGTTATCATAAGAGATAAATATATCTCAGAACAAGAGTTGCAAGGATTACATCAATAAACAGATCATTAATTATCTTTCCTTCATTTCATAGATCTATTTTTTTCAGGTCAAATACACCGAATGTAATGGTTTAAGGTCCTACCATTTGAGATGTCTTGCTTTTAGACAAATCATTTTTGCAAGGTTTTTGAACTGTTCGTCGGACTACACAAATCGAGTCACGTTTTGCTCTCGGGGAAGTTGGATGTTCTTTTTTCTCTTTAATGTTTCATAGAATAAACTGAAATGGCAGATCAATCAATAAAACAGACGGACACATATTGATCATGTTTATTTATTGTATTATTTAAATAGACAGTCGATAGTCTAATTGACGTGTTACCTGTTTGAAAGGCTGTATTGGCTGCATGTGTGACTCAATTTTGAAGGGTTAGTCAGCTCAGAGGTGAAGGCTGTGACTAATCTCACTCTGTGGCTCTTCACATGGTGATAATCAGCACCAAAACACCCACTACAGTGCAGCACACTCATCTAGCCTACTTACATATGATATGGATATAGATTACATTGATTGTTTGAATCATGTTTGCTGATGGGTTTTCTTTCACCATTATAGCGCTTATTTTATAGACCCTCCAGAAAAACGCGATTCTGCGATCGCAGAATTTACCGCGTAATCAGCAAAATGGCGCAGATTTTTAAAAGGCCGCATATTTATCAAAAGGCCGCATAATCCCCGCATTTTTCCACACAAAGTTGAGGGGAAAAAAAGTTAACTCGTCTTGACGTGAAGTGATGATGATGACGACGCGACGTCATCAGCTCGCGCATCACAGAAGGTAAACAACACCGTAGAGTGAACGTGTGGAGCTCACACGAGAGAGAAAACACCAAGATGAAAACATCTAATCCATCTCATTTACCGACGAACATTTCTGCTAAAGACCGGGCAAAGCAGTACTCCGATGTCATGCACGAAAGTGGGGGGAAACTATTCTGCACCCCGTGCAACTGTGTTGGAGCATAAGAGAACATCGACGGTGACGACCCACTTTGATTCATTCAAAGATTTGAAAATGCTTTCTGCTGCTGCGGACAAGAAAGCCAAACAACTCACGTTCACCGAGGCATCAACCTCCAAAACCCTTTCGAGGGTTACAAGAAACGAGGTGAGTAGCCTACAAGATTGAAGCTGGTCAGATAACGAACGAGTAAATGAAAACAGAATGAGGCGGAGAAGTGTGTGTGTGTGTGTGAGAGAGAGTGTGATTAAAATAGCCCAATTTCTTTTAACGTTAGTGGCAGGTTGTGTGTGAGAGAGAATAAATAAATAAGACAGCCCAATATTTATTTTCCCGCATATTTCGCAACTTCCCGCAATTTCACCGCATACAATCACATAAAACCCCGCATGTTTGATCGCATAATCAAGGATTTTTGCCCGCGTTTTTCTGGAGGGTCTAATTATAGTCATGCCTACATTTAGATTCCTTTTTGAAACCTCGTGTTACTCTGAATAAATGCCTACCAACACCTGCATCAGAGGCCTCTCTTGTTGCATACAAAAGACTGCCTATTAAATTGAATTGACAAGCGTCTGTGTGGGAGAGGATAAGACACCTGCAGAACAAAGAGCTAGTAGACAGGGGATGTTGTCTTTTGGGAATTTTGTCCAGGTGCTGAGCATACAGTTTGGTTGTTTCTGTCATTTGATTTGAGGTCAAATCTCATAATTTGTGGTTGTGTCCCTCCCATCAAGGGTCAGTGCAGCAGGAGGGCCATGAGCTCCTGGTTCAGCTGGAACGAGCCGTACAGCCGGACCCCCCGGCGGGACATGGAGGAGGTGGTCAGCGACACCCTGATGCTGGAGTTCAACTGGCAGCTGAAGGAGGCGGAGAGGCAGCAGAGGGAGCGGGACAACGAGTACCGGCGGCTGCAGAGCGGCGTGGACTACAGCTGGCTGGCCAACACGCCCCGCTGCTCCTTCAATGTCAGCCCCGGGGAGAGCTTCGGCCTGGAGGAGCTCTGCTGCAAGGTGCCCCCCCCCCTACTGCGGCCTGGTCATACTCAAGTAAGGAGGCACAACTGTAGCTTCATTATTATAACAGGGTGGCCAACTCATAATTAAGAAAATAACTAAGAAATATCAGGATTTATTTTAGCTGAAGCTGTCATCCAAAGTTACTTGAATACACTTTAAAGGTCCCCTATTTTGCAAAATCCACTTTTCCATGTCTTTTATACATCAACATGTATCCCCTCTGTGTAAAGAGACTCTGAAAGTTTCAGGAAAAAATATTCTCTCTCTTTTTGTCCTGATCCATTTATATAAAAACCTGTCTGAAAATGAGCTGATCAGATTTTGGCCATTTCATGATGTCATAACGATTTTTTGTCTTGTGTAACCATTAGCCAATCACCAACCAAGGTAACCCCCCCCCCCCCCACCTTATTGCCTGAATCTCCTCTAGAGCACCATTGTGTTCTTTTTAACCAAACATCTCTCAGAGGGGCGTGGGGAGGGGCTCCTTATTTTCATCTAAAGTAACAGACAGAGAATCAGCACTTTTGAAACAGAGGGGATTATGGGATGCTGCAATTATCTGTTTGGTATTTCAAGCCAAACACTTCAGAGATATGTTTTGTATATATCTGAGACCTATAATAAAGTAATAAAAAACTGTAAAATAGGGGACCTTTAATACAGTGGGCATATCTACGGGATTGAAACACTGACCCCAGATTGAAAGACACCATTTATCCCTGAACCACAGCCTCCCCAAATGAGATCAAAAGCATGTACTTTTTAAACTATATTAAATTGTGTAGACAAAATACACACAATGACCAAATTGAAATCCCCCAGATTTCTCAGCCACTCAAGCATACAATCATCCATTTCATTATTTCAGTATATTCAATCCAGAGCCAGGCCTTCAGAGTAGCTTGTATTATTGAATGTTCCCATGTTAGTTCTATGGGGCAAATACATGCTATTTAACTTGTTTTAACTAGGGTTGTTGTTTCTGTATGAGGGAACACTAGGACAAATCCTCGACTGAATTAAATACTTGTGGAATTTAGTTAACACTCAGACAATTATTCAAATAATTATTCAAGTGGCATTACGTGAACAAACTGGCATTTAAAGGGTAAAAACAATATTAGGTATTCATGACCAGGACTAAAGTTATTTAAAATAATAAACTCAATGAAAGAGTAAAATAACGTCAATATATTATTTAACTTTTATGTCAGTTTTTTGACACATAACTTTTTGTCCTCTTTTCTTAACCAGTTAAGCCCGAAGGTCCCCCCAGTGGACCCCTCCCACAGTTTTTTTTTCTCACATGTCTCAGGGCTTCTTAACATTTATGAAACTATTAATGTTTCATACCCTTTTAAAGGTAAGAAACTCCGCTAACTGACAATAAGAACAATTGTTAGCTAGAAAAAACACAAGAGTAATACCAAGCCTTTGAATTAGCATTGAGCGAAAAAATGCTAACTAATGCTAACGCTTTTTTACACACAACACACGGTAGAAATGCCCTTATTACTATCTTAACTGCACAAACAAGATATACGATTTAAAGCTGAGACTCCACAGATTCCACACATGTAATGTCATCACTGTCCGACCTCGAATTCCTGGATCTATCAGCCAGAAAAGAGAAAGTAAACAACATCCGGTTTCAAAAATATTACAATAATTACGTCTTACCTTTTTTGATTTGTGATAAAAAGTTGTGTTCAACGGAATAAAAACACATCTCAAGGTTAATCCAATGTCTTTGTGTCACGTATAATTTTTTACTGATAATCAATCATCATATTTATGGCAATATACTCGGTATAAAGTATTGCCGTCCAGGCTTGCACTTTCAGATATGCTTCGTTTGCTTCTCTATTACGTCCGCTATGGTAATGTTTACGTAGATTTGGGAACTGCCCATCGATTCTATTGGTTCTGATGGTTAAGAAAAAGGTGTAAATCACAGGAATCGACCAATGGGTTCCAGAGATATGGTCCTGCGTAAACTATAAAGAATGCCAGCCAGCTTAAGTACATTACGCAGCCGACTTCATTTATTGTTTACAACGTAACGAAGCAGGAAATGCAGCAGGACCCAGAGCGCACGGAGCACAGAGCGGACAGCAGATAACGGAATTGCAGTTTTATTGCTTATAGATTATCAGAACATTTCAAAGGGGACACAGCCCCATTGGATATTAATCTATGGATTAACTACATCATCGTTTTTATGCCATTGAAGACCAGTTTAGACCAGACAACGAGGAAGGTAAGTCATTGTTAGCCTAGCGCATTAGCGCTAGCGCCATTTGTTTTGATGTACGTTTTTGTTGATAACGTCGCGAGTTTGTATCTTTCAGTGTTGGGCTATTCAGGTGGGCACCGTTAGATTCTGTGTCTCCTTGCGATCATAAACAATGTGTTGGATGTGCAGCTAGGATAAGTAATAAGGGAGCGAGGAGTGATTTTCGGTGCAGTAATAGGTTAGCATTTTTCGCTCGGGGCTAATTCAGAGGCTCACTGTAAGAGTAGGCCTATGTTTTATTTATTTTTTTATTTTTTTCACAACAGTTGTATTTGGATGGAATGAATACCTATAGTGATAATTCAAAGTAATAAAATGATTTTTACAGTGAAAAAGTTCAAATGGAACCGATGGTTCCCAAATTACCCAGAGGTGAGTCCGCTTAGACTTTATTTTTCTAAATCTCTCTAAAAAGGTCAAATTTCACTTGTTTTGCATCAATCTTGATACAGGGTACTTATTATATGTTATAGTTTGGATTCCTAAAGCTTTTAGTCTACTAACCCATCATGCAAGGGTGGTTTTCACTATAAGTAAAGGTTTTTTTTTAGGTGGACATTATAATTTACATGTTTTTACTATGTTCCATCTGAATTTACTTTAAAATAAAAACATCTATATTGATTCTGACACTTCTACATCCAACTCACAGATGTAACCTTGCTTTGAGAAAAATAATTATTAATTTACCCCTTTTAGAAGTGAAGATATCTAATTTGTTGTGTTAGTGGCATTTTCGAGCCTGAAACCTGAAAAACAGGCTCAGGGCTTAACTGGTTAAGGGTTATTCATTGTGGCTTAAATCCAAACCGTCCACTAAAATACATGAAACTTCTCTGTGGTCCCCTCACATGACTCATTTATTTTTTTATATCTCTGTTCTATAATTTGCAATAAAAATGTCCTGAGCTTGTAGGAGCATCTGCCGAGTCTCAGGTGTCTTGTTAGAGGTCGGCAGGTTTTTGAGAAGCAGATTTACTGTGAGTGAGCAGCGAGGTGCTAAACGCTGAGTGGAAGTGTCACACACACAGACTCTCTCTCACACACACACTCTCTCACACACCCAGTGAGCGTGTTTGTGTGATTTTAATTACTGCACAGGGGAGTCCTCTGTTGAAGTAATTAACCAAACGCTTTCTCTGACACTACATGATGTACATCTGGGGTTTCCCAAATGCCATCCTGTCCTTAAAATCTCTCACTCTGTGTCTGGAATCAACTTCCACAAAGTACACACATTGATGATAGTATTTTAGATAATAATAAATGAGAGATTAAGAATGGGAGAGGATGAATTAAGAAAAAAGTGGGAGGGTTATAGGGATTTCGGGTGAAAGCTTTCTCTTATTCTGAGTAGTTTTTATTGTGCTCTTCTGTGACAACTATTTTAAGAAAATAAATAATGGTCAATCAATATTTATTTATATAGCCCAATATCACAAATGTTACATTTGTCTCAGTGGACTTCAGTTTGTACAGAATATCAGTATGACAATACGACACCCTCTGTCCTTAGACCCTCACATCGTACAAGGAAACACTTCCAAAGAAAACCCACAGTTTAAAGGGGAACATGGGAGAAACCTCAGGGAGAGCAACAACAATTATTCGTAGGAATTAAGTTAAAAGCTCCAGGAAAAGCTAGTAATTGGACCTTAAATTACAGCTTAAACTCAGCTATACTGATGTGCCTGATGGCTTATATTGCTTATATTTCCAAAAGCAGGAATGCAACTTTGAGTAATATATTAAAAAGATTAAAAACTTGCAACAAAGATTTGTAGGCTCATCATTGTTTGCTGATGACCTTTCATGGTCAATCAATAAGTTCGATCTAGTCTATTCTAATGTTAATCCTCTACTTAAGGTCATACGGTCTATTATCCAGAGACTGACAGCAGGTTTTAGTCCTGTATTTTTTTATGTTGACATTAAATATAATCAATTAAATCATAAATTGTACCTTTGTGCCATGTTTCCCTACCATTGGTAGCATGTCAATGATTCACTTTAAAGTATAATAACTCTGAATGTGGCCCCTGAAAGTGTCTTCAGAGCTAACATTAGTACACAGTACAGCAGGCCAATCATCAGTTAACCTGAAGCACTTTCTGGACAGCAAGTCCAAAGACAGCCGTCTATTTAAAGGCTTGTTATGGCTCAGGAGAAGAAGAAGAGGGGGAGGAGTAATTGGGTGGTTAGTAAGAGTGCGCTGGTCACTCAGGTGGGGGTGATGACTGTGATCCAGGTTGCCTTTTAGAACATTTGCCATCATTTGAATCATCTTGTCTAAAGGTCAGAATAAAACTCTTGGTACATAACATTCCAACCTTGAGGTTCTTTCTTCAATTCACCTGCAGTGGTGTATTCTGCTAGAAATTAAACAGATCTTTCAAATATATTGATATTCAAGACCTTGTTGTCGTGTATTGTCTTCATGTGTTGATGTTCTATCCTTTTAACAGAACATATAAGAAGACTACATTGTGCTGATACTGCTTCACTTTTGTATTAAACATTTTCAACCCTGGACTTTTATCATTCGGTATAGGCTTTTATTAGTTTTACTTGAGAAAATAAGTTTGAGTACTTCTTCCCGCTGCCAGAATTTCCAGGAAGAGAGAGGGTGGAAAGTAAAACAAGATTGAATGTATATGGGGTTCCTAAATTAATTAAATCGGATTACTTAACCCTGTGTTGTAACAGGGCTTTAGTCCTGCTTTTAGGCCTCGATAAAATGCATCAAAAAGTTGTTCAGTTTGCATCCATTGTTGATTGCAGCTGCCCGCGGTCGTGTCAGTTAGTTCATGTGGACATGGAGTGAGAGAGACTGACTGTTATTAGATGGATTTGTGCTTTTATATTTTCTCTACTTCTGATCAAATAATTTACAGCTTTTTTCGGCTGCCAATCAGTGGACAAAAAAAGATTTAGCAAGGTTAACTTAACAAGGCTGAACAATGATATTTTACTCTTTGTTTCAACTCTGATCATACTGATGTATATCTGCAATACAATCTCACAGTAATGTGCAACATCTTGAATAGTACTTCACGGTAGAAAGGTCAGAGAAAAAACTAGATTTTCAGGTGCTGTTGAGTTCTAGTTTTACACACAACAGTCTATTATCAGGTTTTTATTATAGGTAAGATTAAACTGACAATTTGACCCTCCATCAACCAGCAGCGTGTGTTTTGTCCTGCCCAGGTTCAGGGAGGCCATGCAGGCCAATGACCCCGACGTGCAGGAGGTGTCCGGCCTGTTTCGCTCCGTCCTCCTGGAGACTCTGGACGGACTGAAGGAGGAGCAGGAGGCGCAGCGGTTTTCCAACCAGTGGAACAACAAGCGCGCCGTGAGCATGTCCCTCATGAACTTCAGGTCCCGCATCAAGATCAACCCGTTCGGCAGCACCGTGGGCCTGACCACCTCCGGGACCGACGGGACGGGACTGAGCGACCTGAAGACGGTGTCCGAGGACGTGGAGCGAGCGCAGAGGACGTGGAGCATGCCTGACTTCAGATACAAAGGAGGCAGCGGCAGCAGTAAGGTCGTCTGAGGCGTTCACAGGACAGTGGTGGTGGTTGGTGGACGCTTCAGTGGGACAGATGTTCACTTTGCACCAAGCGAGGCAGGATAATTCCCACAATTCTCCAGGTCTTTGCAGTATGACACCAATCACCATTTCATCAATTCACACATTAAAGAGCAGGTGTTTTTCTCGGATTCTCTGCAACTCGACTTCACTTGAAACCGTTTTAACTCAGTGTGAAATAATCAGCTCCTACAGTGATGCGTTTTATATTTAGTATAAATTGAGAGCTATTTCGTGCAGGCCTAATAGGAATATGTATTCAATTTAAATGTCATTTAAAGGCTTTCTTGTCTCATACATGTTTCAGGAGCTTATTAAAAATGTTGTTTTATGTCACACGACACTAAATGGCTGCAGAGGTGAATGGTCCGTTCTGTCCGAATGTGTGTTGCTTGAGATTTCTGTATGAATTGTATGTACATAACAAATGACTGCTAAAAGTCAATGCTCAACATTAACGTCACTCAGAGGCTGAGTCATGCTCTCCCTTTACAGACTGCTCACTGTTTTCTTCCCCAACAGCACTCAAAGACTTGGCACAATAATTCATCATTCAAGGTCAGCAAACTGAAAGCTTTTCTTCTGTTCTTCACCTGCAACAGGGCTTAAAATAAAGAGACTCAAATAAATGATCACTAAGTGTTACTAAAAAGTTAAATCTTTCCAGCCGTTTATTGCCGTTTCTTTTCTGTTTGTCACGCATCAAAATTCAACAGTACACAATAGGTTTACTCCATCTTCCAATCAAAGCTTCCACCTGTATTGATACAGGAGGACTAGAGGGGTCGTAGTTTTTATATTTCAATTTAATAAATGTCTGATGTTGAAAAATATTCATGACAGAATATGGGGGTAATGAGGAAGACAGTAATACTAAAACAGTTACCTTCAAACCACGGAATCAATTCTCCAATCATTTTTAAACAAAATGTACATATGAAATATCAGTGAACACTGATAACACTTTGGCTCACACAGCCAACATTTATTTGGAAACATAACGGTTTTAATATCTACAGAAATTAATATATGTATGGGCAATCCTACATGTGGTAATGTGGACATAAGTGATTGACAGAGTCAGGAAGTTAAAACAAACATTTTAAAAGGGGAAGTTGAAACGTTTATAATCTGGGGTGCGGAGTTGAAAAGTGAGCTTACCAGACCTGTGTAGCCTACTCCTCATCACTAGCATAGCATTCCCCAATTTCCAGCCAAACTGTCGGCAGGAGAGTTGCATTGTGGGTAATGTAGGTGTCTATTTAGACAAGGAAGAGAAATGCGAGAAATAAAAAAGACAATATCTCTGGTCCATTAAGAGAGCGACCATGTTTTCGGAAGGTAATGCTAAATCGGAGGTGACCAAAGCTTGGTTACAGACACCATTTTGGATGACACTGCTAAACATAAACACTTTTCATATCACAAAAAGCTATCAGACTAAGCTGAAGGATTGGCCACCTGGGAAGTGCCCTGTGAAAAAGGAAGCTAGGGGTCTTCACATTCGCCCTGTGAGGCTCGCTGCTGCAAGTCGTACTCATCGTTTCTTTCTCAGAGAACTCTTCAGTGTTGTTCTCCAAATTGTCGTTTCCTGAGTTCTGCAGAGGTTTCCGAGCCCGAGCACCACGACTACTGTCCATAGCGCCATCACACGGTCGAGTTCAAGAAGTCCAGAAGTTCAGCTCGATTTTTATCTTGCTTCATTTCAACGAAAAAAGTTTAAAATCAGTTCACAAACTATCAAGAAACACTTGATCACTTACTTGACAGTGAAAAGTAGAGATTACCTGTTTGTCTTTCTTTGTCTTCTTTACTTTCATCTTGATCTTCTTCCCTGAAATCATGCTGTACTTGCCCTTTTTCTTGTCTTTCAAGTACTGAAAGGAAAACACATGTAAGTTTAAGGGTACTAGATTATAAAAGTAATGAAAAAACTACATAGCCTGTGAGAGCAAATGCCACTAGCTATTCTAAGGGAAACTTCTGTGTAGCTATGCAGTGGGAGTCACCGACTCAGGAAAGAGACACGGGAAGAGCAGGAGCTTTGATGTCAAACACTGATGGTGTATTTGGAGCTTCGGCCGGAGAATTCACATCACAAGTCACAGCAGCACGGTCTGACTGCACCGTAGAGTTGCCACGTCAATTCTGGAGCGCCTCTCTCTCGTTAGCCCATTTAACTGGTTTCGCAGAGAGCAATCAACATATTTGAGAAGATAGCCTAAACAGCTGGGAACACTGAGTTACTTGCATCTGACACTTATGGCCTCGAAGATTTCACACCTTGAAGTCCACAAACACAGAGAAGGAAGTGTCCCAGTGTACCCACAACAATAAACCATCTGTGACCTAGGGTTGCCCGGTCATAGAATGGGAACAACAACAACAACAACAACATATGGCTGAAGCAGCCTATCTCCTTAAAGGAGATAACAGACGTCAGGGTTGGTCATGCACGTCATATCTAGGAGTCTAGGACAATTATTTCCCTAACAGCTATAACAGGGTATGCAGGAATCCTGAAGTCAAATGTAAAACCTTTTAAGACCCTTTTCATACATTTTAAGACCTCATCGTCACTTTGAGTTTTAACCGGTTACCTTGGCGACACACTTTACCTCACATTGACTATATACAGTATTGATTGTCCTTCCTCCTTATCTTCCAACCATTTGGACGCAGACTTGCATTTCCCCATAACGATGTTGTTTAACAACCGGCGTAAACGGGCCTTCACGCTATCAAGCAGTGAGCGTGCCATGTCCTGTTCAGATGACGTCAAATCCAACGGGATGCCATCAATAAACTACACAGAATCACACTACACACCTACGCAATGATTACATTCAGGCAGACTGTAGAATACAACCTCTTTGGACCATTTATATACTTATTGAAAACAAGCTACAAAATGTAATACCTTGGAAAATGCCGTTTAATACTTTTTAATAGCCTTAATTTTAAATTGATTTATCAACTTTTAATACTTTTTAAGACCCCGCGGACACCCTGTATAAGAAGATCATAGTAGCAGCGGTTAGAGCTAGAAAAACAATTAAAAAAACACTGTCCAATTAAATTGCTTTCAGGTATACAGAAAATGGAATAAGATCTTATGGGGTTTGGTGAGATTTGGAGCATGTTTGGGCAAAACTTATCTAGGTGGACTTGATTTTTGTTTATTTTAAATTAATCAGAGGATGTCCAATTGAAAATGGTGAAACTTCCTTACCATCTAAAATAATGTGCAAAGCCATACATATTTTTTGGGGACACAGGAAGAAAATGATGGGACCTTTACGGCAGTTACCTTGGATATTTGAACAGGTCCCGCGCTTTCTTCTTCTTTTGTTTTCTTGTCTTTTTTACGTTTGTATCGCTTCTCTTTCTTTGCTTTCTGCTGCAGGATAGAAAATACGTTGGATTTAAGTCAGAGTCATGGTCGGTAATAAAACACCTCAGTCACTTTGAAATGAAACCGGTTGCAGTTTTATAAATGAGATAAAATGTCAGATTACTTTTTTGGGTTTTTTCTCCTTTTTCCTTTTCTTAGTCTGCTTTCTGGATTTACTACGGGAGTCTACAAAAACAAAACACATTGAAATGATAAATTAATATTAGTACAGTTATTATGAAAACATAGATTTAACATGTAAATTAACAAAGCACACAGTTCATAAAAACAATAAATACAATTCAACACAAAAAAAACAGACAGATTCCTGCATGTGTTGCAGACTTTGAAGATGAAGTCTTACCGCTGCTGCTAGAGCTACTCCGACTGTTGCTGGATGAGTGTGATGAACCCGATGAAGAAGAGGATGATGAAGATGAAGATGAGGATGATGAACTAGAAGAAGATGAGGAGGACGATCTACTGCGGCTGCGTTTACGCTTTGTTTTTTCCCGACCTGAATTAAAAGACAGAAAGATTGAAAAACTAGTAACCCAAATACTTTGTGGATGAACAACCAACTGTGACATGATGCACCAATGAGATTATTAAGATGATTAATCATAATACTAACTACACAGATTTTCAAATAAAAGTTAATAGATATTTCAATCCTAAATAATGCTTGTGAAGGAAATTAGGCTTCTTTAAAATACAGGTTGTTAAGCTTGGTTCATGTAAAAGAGAATCCCAGAGTATAGGACCCTAATGACTGATATTTTGAATATTATTATTAAGCGGTCGTGCCTGTGCTCCTTGATCTCCTCCGTTCATCTGTTCTGGAGCTCGAGCTGGATACCCTGGACTCCGTTCTCGTTGACTGGAGAAAAAAAAAGACAAATACTTATGAAAAGTGTCTTTCATTGTGATTGAGGTCATGATGTGACAGGAGACAGATTTATCATATTGAACTCCGATCAGCGTTTCCGGAAGAAGGCTCTAACTTACTAAGTAACACAATGCAGAGTTCTAACTAACCGTCTAGAATAGATAACCCTGAAAAATAAAACTAGGTAAGACACTTCTGTTCACGGACTCAACACATGTTTAGTTATTTAATGTCCTTTCTGTTGTGCTAAACCGGGCTACTATGCTAAAGCTAAAATGCGCTTTGAGCTATTTAATAATCTAATGCTGGGGAGAAATTAGGTTCTATACTCACCATGGCGGCAGCAGAATACCGTTACTATATCAGGGATATATGTACTGCCACTATAACCGCTGTAAAAAAGGGTAGAAATATACATTTAGTTGCCAGAACCTTTCGTAATTTAGCATTAGCCAGCACTCTTAGGAGACATTTTGTAACCCATAATGCACCGCTGCTCGTACGTTCAAAACATGGGAGCGTAAACGGCCGAGAGCATAACAGCGCCCCCCATCGGCGAGGAGAGGAACAGCAAGTAGCTGTGTGTATGTCAAACAGGTGAGCTAAAGTTGTAATTAAAGAAACATAACATATTTCTAATCAGGACATTCAATTTGTAGCTGCTTACATATAAACTAAGAACTACAGAAGACGAAGTTCAAATACTATGCTTCTTCACTTTCTATAGTAACGTATTATAATGATTTACGTTGCAGCTTTTTGTTTATTATGCTAACTTTAACGTTACACCTAACTTAGTTTAGCTGAATAGAAAGTAGCGCAATATCCAACAAAGCATCTTGTAATGTTCGCGATTTGTTTTTGAGTTTCAATTTCATGGTAATTTAGGATGTGTGTTTTCAGTGTCTACCCTAATTGATAATATACATATGGTGGGCTAAAAGGGTCATTCTACAGAAAAGGTGGAATCTGGGTGATACAAATCTGCTGAAATATATTCCTTCTAAAAACATCTAAAACCTGTTAAATAGCAATAACTAACTCTTAACTTGATGAATCCACAATAAGTAGAGCTTAAAGTATTTTAATTTTTTTAATTATTTTTATACTTTATACAAAGCTTATTTGTATAGGAATGTCACTGGTGTTACGTGTTACCAGGAAGGAGAGTAACACCAGTGACGGTAACACCAGTGACAATTTGGAAAAAACACTACCATTTTAACAAAATGGCTGCAATGTGTCAGACCAAATATGGCTTCAGTCAATATCAAAATCGTTTAACTCTTCAATACAATAGATTTTCCCATTCAAATGTTCACTTAAAGAGCACCTTCGGGGGAGAGCATTGCAAAACTGGCCCCGGTAATGGTACAAATCTCAACCTGTCGTTCAATGGACAGCTTCCCCCCCCATCTATGTATATACTCGCATTTTAGACTCTGTTACTAACTGTATATCTGTAGACTTGGTATGTCTTAAATGTCCGGTTAGGATGTATTAGAACGAAATCTAAAATGAAAATTGTAAACAAGCAATCTGTATGTAAAAAAACCACCTGTATGTAAATTGTAAATAAGCCATCTGTATGTCAAATATGTCTTATATGTCTTAAATGACATGATGAATTGGAAATGGGGGACCCTGATGTAAACAAGACGAAAGTCTTTCTCTGGTCTGCATCCCCTTAACAATTGTATGTTTTGAGCTGTACTGTACTGTACCCACTATACAAGCTGTTAATAAACTTTTCAATCAATCAATCAATCACCCCTAGGGCTATGCAATGAGTAACACTAATGACAGACTTGAAAGACGCATGTAAAATTTGAAGATAAAATGACACCTTTAGCAAACAAAGTAAGAAGTATCTGACTTTCCTTATGTCTTTGTCCACTGCACTGTCTCAAATGATCTCTTGTTACAGGAGGCACTTCAGAGACGGTACATTATTTCAAAATAAAAGCGTTTTGTGTAGCAGTAACACCAATGACGTAATTTTGGGCGACTGACATTTATTTGATATTATTAATAATAATTTGCGTTTTTTGTTACCATTTCAGTGTTATATTTAATGCTTGTAATGTTATGTAAATATAAATTAGATTTATTTATTGAAAAAAATATTTTCAATTAAAACTATAGGCTCCACTTCCATGTATGATCAAAGTGACAAGGCAGTTCCTTGAACTTGGCATTTTAAATGAATTGCAATTTACGTATAAAACCATTTTTTATTTAGTACCATTGCAAAGACAATCTCTATTTATTCAACATATATAATGAATGTGAGTATTAGGTCAACGTCATGTATTTTGGTGTCTGCAAAAGTAAGTGACAGCACTTCCACCTTTTCTGTAGAATGACCCAAAAGCAAAAATCCTGCTAACGTTTAAAGTAGCCTAAGTTTATCATGGTGTGCAACGGATAAATACATGACCTTTTGAATGACACAAAGTCTATGCACAAAACCAATGTAATTTTCAATAAATCCAGTCCAACTTGCTAATATTAGTAAGCATTATGCATTCAAAAATATAATAAATGTGTCTTTTATTAAACACATTATCTTGTTACTGATATGTCATGAATTGATTTTACAAAAATATTTTTAATGGAACATTATTTCAGTAATTTGCATTATCTTCCATGTCGTGACCCACTGACTTCAAATCAATGCAGCATTGTATTATTGACTACACGGGACAAGTAGGACACACTTCTATGGATTATAGTCCACTTTTTAATTTATGCAAATACCTTACCTTATGGATTTCATATCCATAAATATTTGCAAGTTTACTTCCACAAAAACACGTAAACACTGGTATTGTACAAAAACATATTTATTATGACAGTATTAGTATAATATACAAATAAGAGCACATGCCCACTGTATAAAAATACAACATGTGATGTGTTTCAGTGCATCATACATCGTTTGACAAACCAAAATATTGATTAACACTACTGTGTAGTCAATTTTATCTAGCCCTGCAGTTATTCATTTTAAATTATTCCAACAGTAACTCACCGCAAGAAAAACAGAAGAAAATAAAATAATACCCAACATTGTAAAAAAGTGTATTCATCTTCACATTTGCATCTTGTTTTAATGTCAGACTTTTTTATTTTTAATGTGTAAGTTGGGTTCCTGTTGAATTATTTTAAAGGCATCTGAAAAATATTCAGTACCAGTTGCTCTTTTACAACAATGCAGGACTTTGATAAAACTGACCATGTCAATCCGTTTAAAAGCTAACTGTATGTACATGTAAGAAGAATACATTGGATGTAAATAGAAAGCAGACAAAAAAGGAACTTTAGCTTGCCCAGTAACAACCAATTTAATGCTAAATACATTCATACTCTATGCATTAAATAAATTGTACAGCTGCCAACACATAGATAGAAAATGATCGTACGTAGCGGGAGATAAGTTAATTAGTTACAACATATAATGCGACTATCCCTGCCCGTGTCAGAGCTGCTGGTTCACGCAGACTGACTGACTCCTGCAGAAGGGCCGGGCTTCAGTGAGGTGACGTGAGGCCGCAGGTCAGAAGAGCTGTAACTCCTCTCTCTGACCTCAGCCTCAGCAGAAACACATGCGCCAAGTGTTTGGAAAAAGAAAATAATGTATGAAAAGAAATACACACTATACTAATATCTTAAAAAAACATGCTTTTGATAATATAAAATGAAATAAACAAAAAGCTTATGGAAGTGTATCAGCAGTGAATGAGGTGGTCCACTGTGGTTTTAAAATCAGTGTAAAAGAAATCCCTGAAGTTCCCTGTTTCAAATTATTGAAATGTGTTGTTTTAGTGTCAATGGGATTAACCAAATATTTATGTCAACAATTTTTAGAAAGTTCAAAATATTGTGTAAAAAGTTCAATGCTTATCCTAATTACAATTTTAAACTCACACTGCTGGAAATATCTTTGCTCATAAAACTGTTTCAAATTGACTTGTGTCGGTTCGTAGAGCAAATCGTCAAATTTCTTGAATGCATGTAATCACATTCATATAATTGGCAAATTGACGTCTGTTGACATGGTGTAGCTGATTATTGATCCTTCTTAGTTTCTAGCTCAGGGGACAGAAAGCAGATTTTTAAACCTCTGCTTTGTTCTTCGAGTGATCGGTTTGAGCCAAGCTCTCCTCGTTCTCCTCCTCCTCCGCAGGAACCTGGAAAACATCAAGTCCAAATTATTTTTATGGAGCATATTGAGAGAAACCTAACTATTGTATTATATGCTTTACCGCCTGGGTGTCGTATACTAGCAGAGGCTAAGGCAAGCAGTACCAGGTGGATGGAATTAATACAGGAAGAACTGTTTTCCATGAATCAAAACATGTCGATCTGATCAACACATTATGATGATACAATCCATCTAATTTAATAACTTAAACAAATATTAGGGTACTGCCACCTTTACTTGTGATGCTTGACACTCAGACACTACAGATATTATTTATGAGGAGTGGGATTCCTTACCTCCCAGTAAAGAGAGTCATCGTAGCAGTTCTGGTCCGGAGGCTGGCCCCAGAATGGCAGCTTCATTATTAAACCTTGAAAAAGAAAATGAATAGTTTGATCACTCAGGCTTTTTGCTAGATCATAACAACCCTGCCCTCATGAATGAAAGTGTTCTATCACATCTCACGTTTCATCTCCTCCACCTACCTGTAATTGCACCTCCAAACAAAGCGAACCCTAGGGACGAAGCCAAGGCAGCAGCTTGCATGGCAGCATTACCTCTGAAGAGGAGGAGGGGAGACAGCTGACATTTAACTGAATCATAACATTACTTCAAAACTACAATATAGTCACATGTTAATATATATATTCTTATTGGTATATGAAGGATTAGTGGTGAGTGAAATGGTCCTTACCCCTCTTTCTTCCCCAGAGCCACAGCCACGATGCCAGCCAACCCGCCCAGGATGCCGGGCATGCCGTGCAGATTGTGGACCCCGCAGGTGTCCTGGATGCGCAGGTGGGACGACAGGATGGGCTGCAGAGGGGAACAGATCTCTTGTTGAATACAAAGGAGTGTGTTTTTGGAAGGTGAAGTATTCTGATTTAAATGAAAGGGCATGAGCTTTCATCATATGGAAAAATGTAGGATTCCATCAAGAAATCGATAAATCTTGACAATCAAATGAAAAATTATATTGTTTTGTTAAATATCAAGTGCTTTGCAATGAGTATATTTATTATCTTTTAGTCTAGCTATTAGTTTCTTATTATTTCTGGACTAACTCAATAACAATACATTAAATAAAAAGCCCATCACAGCACAACAAATATATATTTGGTTTACACCATAAATTCAAAATCTGCCTTTTTTTTCTTGCTTTTGCTCTCCACTCACAGTGAGGTACTTGAAGCCCAGGGTAGAGACGATGCCAGCCACAAATCCAATCAGCATGGCTCCAAATGGCCCGATGTTCATGTCCGCACATGTTCCCACGGCAACGCCACCAGCCAAAGTGGCATTCTGAATGTGCACCTATAGTACAGAAAGACATAAAAACAAGTTTATAACTACATTTATTTTTGATTTCTTGAATTGTAATATTGTGGAAATCAGAGTTATCTGACCATGTCCAGTTTTCCTTTGTGCTCCACCAGGCTGGAGACGGCGTACGCAGAGAGCACACAGGCGGCCAGGGAGAGGTACGTGTTGATCACGGCTGTGAGCTGAGCGTAACCCGGGTCAGCGATGGCCGAGTTAAAACTGGGCCAGAACATCCACAGGAAGACGGTTCCTGTAGACGAGTGGGATGAATGAACTGCATTTATATCAGGTACTCTTACAATTCTTATTATTATCAATTCACACTTCAAGTAAGGAACTTTCAAATGAATTATTCTCTGCGTTTGATACACATCTGAGGTCAGCTTTCATTCATCAGTTTTTGCTGCAATGTTATTTGTGTCCACTAGGTGGCATACGTCATATATGTGCAGGAGGCCAGTGATGAAGCAGTGAGAGAAAATTACAGCCAAATAAAACACATCACCCTTGTAAAGTAAAGCGCAAGATGCAAAGTGTAAGTGGCTCTTACCAATCATAGCAAACATATCAGAGTGATAAACGGATCCCTCGTTGTCATGTCCGTTTTTAAGACCAGGTCGGTAAAGTACGCGAGCCACTGCCAGGCCAAAGTAGGCCCCATAAGCGTGGATGATCATGGATGCTCCAACATCATTAGCCTGTGGAAGAAAGGTTGATAAAGTTAAATACAATCCAGTTCACACAGTGAATGTTGCTTGTTGTTATAATGTAGGAATGAGTGCTATGGTTTGCTCATGTAGTTCAAACACACATGCATGTGTCATTGTGTACTTTGAAGACTTCTGCCACTAGATGCTCATTGATGGAGAAGATGGTGATCTCCAGGATGGTCATGATAAGGAGCTGCACAGGGCTGGTTTTACCCAGAACGGCTCCAAAAGAGATCAGAACTGTAGCTGTGCTGAAGTCTGCGTTGATTATTCTGCAGAATGGAGAACACAACAAGTCTTTAGTCGAGATTAACTTGTTGGAAAAGTGATTAATTGGGGTTATTTTTGGCTTATAGTGTCATTTTCATGTTGGGGTGTGAGATCAATTTGAATCATTATTCAAATTTCTTCTGAAAAATACTTTTTAATGATAAAGTGATTATTGTTTCTTTTACGAGAATCTTTACCAATCAAATAAATTGCCTTTTAGTCTGTTCATACATACTGAAGGCCATACATCTCTGCAGGATCATTATATACTTTATAAAACTGCTTATATATACAATAAATATCCACAGACCAACAAAGTTAAACCTTTATCATTTACAGAATCATAATCGCTTGAGTAATGATCTATTTAGCAGCTAATTAGTTAGTGATCTATATAATCTGCATCAAATGTTAATAATGGGGTTAACTGGTGTCCATTAGGGTGCAGAAAAAGCCTTTCGTACTTGAAGATGCTGATTTTGATCTTGCCGTCGGTCATGTGCCAGAAGCCCTGCATGAGGAGGCCCCACTGCAGGCCGAAGGCAGCCAGCAGGAGGTTGATGCCCACGCTGCTGAAGCCGTATCTCTTCAGGAATGTCATCAGGAACCCGAAGCCGATGAAGATCATGACGTGGACATCCTGAAACACTGGAGACATGAGAAGAGAGGTCAGTTCTGCTGCTGATTGAATGGCAGGACCCTGCTTTGATCAAGAGTCAGCCTTGAAATTCAATCATTACTTTTATCGTCAATGCCAACACTTTCAAATTACCCAAGAATTCGCTTTACATGGCGGTGTTCTTTCAACTTTGTAGTTCAAATGATTAGTTGAGCAGTTCACGGGAGTCATTTCCTTTAACACTGGCTGTATTGTTGGCCGTGACCCGTTAACTTGGAAATAAATTCAATAAGACAGTGAATGGGATTCTGGGAAACGCTCCTGCTGTTTAATGTTGTGTTTGTGGCCTTGTACTGTTTTATATTAAGTGCATATGATCTTAAATATTCCGCACACGCTTATCCATTACTCTCAGTTGATAGTCGGACAAAGACGGCTGGGTTTGGAATCACATCCCATATTGTATTAGCAGTGCATGTTGTTTTCACTATATTCTCAGCAATGAGGACAAACAAAAAGCCAAGAGGAGATACTCAATAAATCTTTAAGGCCATGTCATTTCGGGCGGATTTATGAAGGACCCTCAGGAGTCTTTATCCAAACAAGAAGGGGGATTCCTGTTTCCAAAAAGCCTTTGAGTTTGATATGATGAGCCCCCCCGTATGAAAAATGCATCAAGGTGGAGGTGAGCACACGCTGAGGAACAATGTGCTTCATTTCCTCAGTGAGTAATGTAAAGGTGGCCACTACTGTCTCGACAGGACATACTAATGCTTGTCCCTCCAGAGGATAATTGGGTGGATTCCCGGTCCGATCCGCGCTTCCCAAGAATTGAGATGGGTTTCGAAATGAGGCTGTCCTGAAGTCCTGTAGTGTAAGTGTTTACATTGTTTACGTGGTTGACCCTTCTCATAAGCACCAGTTGAGCTCTCTTGGGTGCATAAGTTCAGCTTTTAAATGATATTTAAAACTTCAGATTCTGTTTTACAAAAGGGACTGCAATTAAATATTGAGCAATTACTTGCAATAGCCAATAAGAGCGAGCTGACTGGAAAGCATCACCAGCAGGGACAATGAAGACATGGACCCTAGTAAACGAATATGTAACGATTGGTACAAAACCCCTGAAAAACCACAACACGATTATAAAAACAATTGTATCGTTTCAAAAACAAGATCTTTTTTTCTATGTGGGGGCAGAGAAAAGCTAGCTGTAGCTTTTGTGCTAAGCCAACCAGCAGCTGGCTGTAGGTCTATATTACTAAATTATATTTTGGAGTATTCCAGCACATTCAAACATGTCCTTTGATAACAGGTGAAAACCCCTTTCATCTACTTAGTGAGGCAGTATCTGAGGGTGCAACTGTGAAGTGTTTAACTGGGTTTTTTCTAGACATGTTCAAAACACAGAATACTAAAACAGATGTTATAGTGACGGCTGCTTTAATCATTAACTTATCTGATACAAACTAATTTACTCAGTCAGAGCGGTTGCCTTGCTGCTCGACATGCACTTTTTTTTAAAAGTGGGATTAATGAGTAGTTTAAACAGATAACTATTTGTATTAATACATTGAGCACCCTAATTGACTACCATCTTATTATCTGTATTCAGGGATGATTAAAGATACATCTCATCTTGTCAACCTATCATTTACATTCTCCACTGCTCAGTAAATAATTAATCAAATTGACTCAAGTTGGATCAATTACAAACAGTGGATACACATTATTTTAAAAAGCCATTCTTCTCATTTCATGTTGGGCAAAATGTTGTGGCTTTAAGTGTCATATCATCTCTAAAGAGTTTGTCATATTTAACCAAACAGTCGTGAAATGTGGGTAAATGATCAGCTTGAAAAATCGTCTTGTGTGTTTAGTGCCGCAAAACACATGGTCAGCATTTTGAACACTGAGCTGATAAAAGTGTAAATATTGATTTGGCTCACTGAGCTGTTTGCCCCTCCAACTTGCACTTTGCCCCCCCCCCTCCCAGCTGGGTGACACAGACTTGTTTTTTGTAGTAGGGGTTTCTAGTGAACAGAATCGTGAGGATGGGGAGGAGGTCAAGTTGGAAAGCAGCCATATTGACTGGCACCACGCCCAGATGTTCGGTAACGCTTAGTAATCTTCTGAGCCAAGATCCCCTAAGGACGTACTGTAGTGCAGACTGTAGAGCAGTGATGCAAACAGTGCAATATAAGTTATTATTATTAAGTTCTTATGATTATTATTTTATGCCAAAAGCAACCCATTTCCTTTGATCCTTTAACTGCAGATGTCTGGCATGCGTTGGATAGTGGATCTCTGCACGCAACCGCAAGCATTTATGTTATCCAATCCGTTTGAAATGGTCAAGGCTCACATAACACAATGGCAGTACTTGATTCTTGGCATTTTTAAATCTGTTTGTAGATTTATCATATCTAAAGATGGCAGTTTTGGATTGTTGGCACAAGTAGATACACTTTTTTGTTTTGGTTCTATATGTCTGTGCAGAGTGACTATGAAACTATGTTTTCTGTTTTTTACACATAGAGGTAATTCCTGGTCACATTTGTAACTCAACAAGTGTAATGTGGAAATATGCTGCATTACTAATGACACTTAAACCTCACTAAAACACATTTGCACTTTCAGGGATGGATGATTCAATTATGGTAAAGGATGTGTTTCTAAGAACAAAATCAAACTTTTTATTGAAAAACCTTATCAGAAACACAGTCTTATTCAAAGCAGAGTGCGTTTTACATGTCTTAAAACATGCCTGGAGGAGTTCCTTAAATTTAAACTCTGCTAAGTGTGATGAAGGTCAAAAAAGAAACCGAAACAATTCTAATGAAATTCTGGAGAAGACTATATTGCTAGACATATTCGAGCCTATCCTATCTGAATAAGAATATATGTCCAGCTAATCTCTGGGTCACACCTGCCCCGCCCTATCTTGAGCAGACTTTCATGCGGCACAGCAGTTTTGTAAATGCAGTTATCTTAATGCAGATAAGTTGTCAATATGCAAAGAAAACTACTGAACTGCAGAGAGCACTCAATACGTTTCATCGAAAACAGAGCTTTTTTCTGCCGTTGTTCTTTATTATCTGCAAGACATGTTGATTTAAATCACATGTGGTCCCACTGCTTGAGACCTGACATGTCTCCCTGCGGGACCCTCTTTGACTCCTCAGCTGCGAGGGTATGAATAGACTGTGTGAGGGATGAGAATGTGACCCCATGACTCCTCTTATTGCCTCCAAATTCTTCTATTTCTGTTTGCAGGTAATTAAAAAATTACATCTTTCAAACTGAAATCCCATGAAAGAGTTCAGTGCAGTGAACACTTCAAAGTTCAACACTAGAGTAGCAAAGCTGTGAAATGTGGAGGATTTGTAGTTTTATTTATTTCTAAATGAAAAAAATTCAGGATTTCCCCTAATGCTTCTTAATCTGACTTGTTTGCCATATGCAAAGGAAAATCACACAGGATGAGCCCTCAATGTTGAGGGGATTGTTTCTCTGTTAACATCAAAACTGCAACAAAGCCAAAACCATTAGATAAAACATCATAATCTATTATTTTTAACCTCCTTAAAAGAAGCTAGTGACCAAACATTGAGGCATCAGTAGCAGAACATCCCTCAGCGCCCCCAGGTAAACTTACTGGGGTAGAGATCCATGGGCATTGGCTCCTTATGGTCACTCTTGTTGGAGGCTTTGTCATGGTGGTCATGACTTTTCCCATCATCATAGTCCACAAACACTGCAAACAGGATGATGGTGATAATCTCCAAAACCAAGGCCACGATGGGGAACTTCATCCTCATGTTGGTGGCGTACGCAGGCATCCTGAGACCAACTCTGGTGTCTCTCGCAGTCCCTCACTCTGCCTGACTGTCCCTCACTATCTGCCTTTTTTAGGGGTTGTGCTGTGTGAAGGTAGGGAAGAAAGTGGTGTCTGGTTTTAAACTGATGTAGGTTTTGTAGTGACCAATGACAGGGCAGAAGCCTGGGGCCTGGGTGGTGCACTTTGCACAAGGGGGGGTTTCCTCTGTGGACGTCAGAGGGGACGAAACAAAACACAAATATAATGACACTCTGCCAGTGAGCGGACATGAGCAAAAATACTTAATGACTGCTCCTTCCTACTAATTTCTCACTGTCAACGTTTGGTTTGTTGATATATTTACTTTAACTGGAGCATTTCTCTATTGGTAACATAAAAGTCTTTAAAACATGTAAAACATCTCTAAACATAATAGAAACCCTAACACATCTTTCTTTTTCTTTTTTTGTATTCTTCTTTTATCCGCTCTACTGAACACAGTTCCTCTTCTTTGTGCAAAAATAATTGAGACCCTTGATATCAAACACATTACTCAAGTGGAAAGTAGCAATACAACCCCATAAATAATACTAAAGTGCATATTAAATGACTTGTTTTGAGGTTTTCTATATAGTTTCAGATGTTTTATATCTAGAAATTGATTTGATTTAGATTAAACTTATTGTCATTAGTAGTACAGGTACTATGTAGCGAAACAGTTCCTCTGCATTTGACCCATCCTAGTGTTAGGAGCAGTGGGCTGCCATTATGTACGGCGCCCGGGGAGCAGTGTAGGGAACGGTGCCTTGCTCAGGGACACCTCGGTAGCACTTGGTCTTTCCGGGATTTGAACTGGTGACCTTCCAGTTGCCAAGCCAAGTCCCTATGGACTTCACCACCACCGCCTATAGTTAGTAATGTGTTCCAGTGTTGACTCCCCTTTATGAAGACATTTGATTTGGATTAATAATGTTACCATTCACCATGTTCCTTGTTACCTTTTGTTTACTACTACCTAACCCTAAACCTAACCCTTGATAAATCTGAAAAATTATCTAGGGATAGACAGCTAATACATTTGAAAACAAATTTGAAAAAAAACAAAACGGGTAAAACTTTCAAGGCTAAGAATGTGTCTTTTGTAGTGGAGTAAAAAAGTACATTACTTCCTCCCAAATTGTAGTTAATGTAGCATTTAATTAAAACACTAGTAAAAGTATTTCTAAATTGTACCTACAGTATGTAAAGAATTCTAGTTATTCCATCGATCCACCATTGAGTCGATGCGAGGAAGACGTTGCCTCTTAGGGTCAGTTATCTCATGTTGATTTAACAAATGCAGCACATTGTCCACCCTTGACCCCTACAGACAGTGTGTAACTGTGATATGGTTAATTCATAGTTCAATTCCTTCGCCATCAACACATACATACACTGTAAAATATTACCATGATTTCACAATATTTAGCTGTAATATTTTACAATAAATTACTGTTTTACCACTTTACAGTCTTTACCTGTAATGTTCACAATATAATACTGTAATTTTGAATTTCACAGTGAAATCAATACAGGCACAGTTAATTACTGTGAATGTACAGGATCAATGATTACCAGGATTTCACAACATGTTACTGTATTATTTCACAGTAAAATACTGTATTCAGACCATCCTCTGTGATAACACAACAAATTAAGTGATTTTCTTGCTTTCATCGCTCTTGCTTGGCTTTAAATACTAATTTCTTTCTTTGGTGCAGGTTTTAATTAAATTGAAAGGGGTACCGCTGCATGTGCCTTAAAATAAACGATGCAACATATAAATCTATGTAAAATTGAAATGGTTGTCTTGGCTTATTGTTTTCAGGTGCTTCCTGGGCATTAATCCTGAGACGGGCTCGAAAGCCAAAAAGAGGCATGGCAATTTAAACCCCCATAGGCGCATTCACACCGCAGTACTTTTCCCACAAAGGTTCATGAGAACTTAGTTCATGAGAACTCTTTAGTTCTCATTAACTAAATACAGATCGCGTTCACACCGGAATAAATCCCTGGGGGTGGATTAGGCAAATGAAGCCGCTGACGTCACTTGTTCTTCTTCTGCTTTGGGTTTACTGGCAGGCCGCAAACCACTTCACGGCGTATACTGCCGCCCAAAGTCCCCGGCCGGAAGTCCCCGGAGTTGGGGACTGGCTTCAGTAGAAGCAGCTGGGAGTCCCAGCAGCTTCTACTGAAGCCTTCCGAGTAAATCGCCAGAACGCCGACACCTCCTCATCTCCACCGCTCCCATGTTTTATTTTGTGTTGCCATAAGTTAGTCTCTCTGCGTTTCTGCGCAGGGCTAATGCTAATGCTAATAATGCTAATGCGAGGATAATAAAATGGCGGCTTCACAAAACTTTTTGGGAGTTTTACGGGGCGTGGTTTGCAATCCGCCCAGCCAATCAGACATAGGAACCTTTTTCTCCCACGAAAGTCCCTGCTCTCTAGCAGGGACGGAAAAGGGGGTGAAAAGGTTCTCATGAACTAATTTTAGTACCGGCTCTTTTTGGTGTGAACGCAACAAAAGAGTTCTCATGAACTAAGTTCTCATGAACCTTTGTGGGAAAAGTACTGCGGTGTGAATGCGCCTATTGTCAGCACATTCTTCAGAAAAATTGTTGACTTCGAGTGGATGTCTGTAGACATGTGTTACGTGCTCCCCTCCTTGTTTTCTTTCTGTCTCCCTGCTGCAGGTGCACCTGGTCTGCCCCTGGCTCCGCCTCTGCCCAGGTGCACCTGGGCTGCTTCTCAGGTCGACTATTTTCATTTCCTCGCTCCTCGGTCCTCGGTCTCACCGGAAGTTGATTTGCCCGCGCCATCTTGAGTACCGTCCCATGGCTCTTATTTCTGCCGGAGGACCGAGGATCGAGGAGCGAGGAGCGATCATGGAGGAGCGATAACCGAGGAACCACCAGACCATCCTCCGATGAAATCCTCAGATACTCACCCCGCCCCCTTACTGTGTATCGCTCACTGATTGGACGAGGCAGTGCATGCACTGATCTGATGCTTCTTGACATGAGAGCAGAGTGAAGAAAATACATTAACCTCACGGGAGTCACTCCTCAGTTTATACCGTGTTTTGTTTCAATTCATGTTTCATTTAGTTACAAAGATGTGATATATCTGAACAACAAAGTGGTCAAAAATCATTTAATTCATTTTTTGGAAACATTTTCATGATCGCTTTTTTCGTTTTACATTTTCATTTATTGTCATTTCCATTCAGTCAGTCATTAAGTGCTATTAAAATGTTAATGTGCTACATATCCAAACAAACAAACAAAGTGTGCAATCCAATGAATGTTAATCTAACTGAGTTTTGATAGATAACATATCTCTTTTTCTTCTCTCAATTATTTTATTTCTATTGTGCACTCTAATCAATATTAATCAAACTATTGTTCGTTTATAAATTTTAAGAATGGCGTTTATCTTTTTTGACAATGAGTTCTTATTTTATTTTATTTATTTGGGTCTACAACAGATGATACAAATGTTTGTGTCAGTAAATGTGTACTAACCATAGACTGTATATACTAACAGAGGCGGGGGTGTGTGGAAATAACGGGGACAGAGCTGCTGTCAGACGATCAGCTGTGCAGCGTCATGACAAACGGACGTCGCTTCACGTGACGCTCCGGAGGAAAGGACGTCCCATTGCTCTTAAAACTCATTTCCTTGCTTCTCGTGGTTTCCTTGCGTCCCTCCATGCTTCCCTGGTGGGAGGGACTAAACGCAGGGAAACGACGCAAGTGAGGGAAGCAAGGATTTCATTTAATCGACCTGAGAAGCAGCCCTGGTCTGCCCCTGGCTCCGCCTCTGCCCAGGTGCACCTGGTCTGCCCCTGGCTCCGCCTCTGCCCAGGTGCACCTGGTCTGCCCCTGGCTCCGCCTCTGCCCAGGTGTTCCAAATTCCACTCAGCCGTGTATATATAAAGAGAAGCTGGAGGAGAAGGATGTCTCGCCTGTCCTAACGCCGGGAGACACTCTCCTTAGAATACCTCTTTGCCATTTTGAGCTGTAGGCCATATTTTTGCAGGTGTCTTTATGTTTAGCCTGGAGGACCTGGTAGTCCAGTTTTCGCGGCTTTATTTTGTTTCCCATAGGGTTTATAATTGATTTGTGGTTAGGGGGTTAGGGGGGGGGGGGAGTTCTGGGTCCTACGGCCCGTGGTGTGGCTGGCTCGGGTTCCCTCCTTCTTTGTTCCTTTTGGCCAGTCCTTCAGACCTCTTTTTGTTTCCCGTTTCGCTTGTGTGAGCAAATGGCTGATTATCAATAAATGCTCGTTACCAAGTACCGGATATTGCGTGTATTCTTTCATGTTGCGGGTCTCAGCACCAGCCACTACGCGGAGTAGAGGTTGGGGCCGTAACAACATGTCCAAGACACTGTGAAATGTACTTTGCACTTCAATGGAGAAATAAAAAGTTAAAATGGGCATTTTCTTTGTTTTTCTTTGTTGATTGAGCTGATTGAATTGTGTAGTTATGGTAAAATCCCAGTGAAATAGTCAGATTTACAATATATTATCATATTATTTACATTTTTATATTTACAGTAAATTACTGGCTACTGTGTTGCATTACTTCTACAGTAATATTGTGAAAATAGAGGTAATTACTGTAATGTATGTACAGCAAGGTACCATAATATCATAGCTCTGTACTGCTATATTACAGTAATTCCACGGGCATGGCAACTGTAAAGTCACAGTATTTAGTTGTACTTTTATTCTAATTTACTGTAAAATATCTACAGTAATTGACTGTGAAATATTCACAGTCAATTACCGTGAAATCCATGCAACTAGTAGCCAGTAATTTACTGTATGTTTACAGTCAAACATTTTACAGTGTACAGTACATGCATGTGCTTCCTTTCCCACTGGAAGCCATCCAAACAGACCCTCTGGTCGACCTGCAGGTTCTGATCCTGTAAGTGGGTCCCACAGCGAGTGTGGTGACAATCTGAGGCCTCTCACCAAATTACCCCAGGCCAGAGGTCCGTCATTTGGGTCCGAGATCTTTATGATTGAGCGGAGTACATAATCACTGCCAGCAACACATTTCTGTTTGTCTTGAAGCTGAGCAGAGTGAGGGTTTTCCCAGACCCTTTGGAAAATTGCTTCCAAATGTTGAGAAATATAAAATACTCTACAGCACTTATAGAACTGATCTGCTCGTGCTGAGCACGTGAAACAGCGTTTCCTTCTAATATTTGGCAGATAGTGGAGGCTTTTACAATGGGCGGGCCATGTTTGTTTTTTCACAGACAAGTGAGCTAACTTGAACAGCATGGGAGGATTTGTGGTCCAACTGCCACAGTCATTCATTCATGATGGTCACAGATACTCCCTCACATTAGCTTTCTCTTTCTCTTTTAATTGCGTTTTAGTGTATTCATTACAAAACAAACTGTCTGTTTGATGCCTCTGTTCAACAAACTGAATATTTTTCCCTCCAGAGAAGCTCTAACCCTGACAAATGTTTGTATAAAGGTGAAACGGCAATCTACAATAATTTAGCCAATTATTATGTCTGTAGTTTTGCCATCAGCTTTCCTCCACTCAGCTTTAATCTGTCAGTAATTTGACTGAGAGCATTACAAAACTGTTTATATAATGAAGACTTTCAATAAAGAAACACTCTGAAACTCTCACATTTCTCAGCAGGGTTTCCCCCGAGAAACCAAGGCTCTTATGGCGCTTTTCCACTGCAGGGCCTCGCTCAGCTTAGTACGGTATGGCTAGGCCTCGTTAGGCCTTGTTAGGCCAGGCTCACTTTATGCTGCGTTTCCATTACAGTTTAGGAACTGGGGTAGTAACTATAGTAACGCAGTGTAGGCAGAGCCGTGACGTCATCTTCAATGCGAAACACAAAACCAACATCAGCCGTTCGCTGTTAGCCCTCAGAGCTCCTCATATCTGTTCAGAAACTAGACAAAAGTTAAACAAGTACAAACCACAGACTGTCTGTGTCATGTTTGGTCGAGTTTCAGACACGCCCACTGGCAAGCTTCAACGCACGCTGCCGTGCGGATGATGCGTTAGGTCCACCCAGCTTACACTGTTGGCTCCTCACAGCAGCGAGCTGCGCAACGTCCCGCCAACACGGCACCCAGACCCCACGCAGCATTCTCATCTGTTTCTCATTACTGGTGTCATTTTCTGGTTGATAACAAACGCCATTGTGACACATAAACGCTGATGTTCCGCTGTAACGGTGGTGGACTCATCAGAACAGAGTGGGCGAGCTGACCGAGTGGGGAGGGGGCAGGAGCTCCAACAAGCTGTGTAGGACAGAGAGTGAATACACATACACTGTAAAATATTTGACTGTAAAATTACAGTAAATTACTGGCTACTAGTTGCATGGATTTCACAGTAATTGACTGTGAATATTTCACAGTAATTGACTGTGAATATTTCACAGTCAATTACTGTAGATATTTTACAGTAAATTAGAATAAAAGTACAACTAAATACTGTGACTTTACAGTTGCCATGCCCATGGAATTACTGTAATATAGCAGTACAGAGCTGTGATATTATGGTACCTTGCTGTACATACACAGGGCCGCCCCTGGCCAACTTGGGGCCCCAAGCGACATTGTGAGATGAGGCCCCCCCCCCCAACCGACAGGAGTGAACTTTTTTTTTTTGGAAACAAAGTAGGCTACTTTGCAAATATAATTCCTGTTTATTATTATTATTATCAACGGTTACTTTTTTATACAGTGAGGTAAATGGTAAATGTGCATGTATGTCGTTCAGTATGGGTTTACAGGTGAATTTTGCATTTCCTGCCAAATACTAGCCTCAAAAGGATAACAACATAATTAATGCAAATAAACTACTTCTACTGATAATAATAATCATAATCAATTCAATAATAAAAATACTATATTGTTTTATTATAATATAGTTGTAATATAGTCAAGACAAAACATCCTTATGACATGCTCAAAAAATGATATTTCTTAAATCTGTATTCTAGTTCCCTCTGTCAGCAATGTATCAACAACTACACACACATTTCTATCAGTATTTCTCTGTGTTGTGGTTGACATGATGATGACTGTTAGGAGTTAAGGGGAGAGGCTGAGCATCACCATGAAATGTGCAAATTGACATAAAAATGAATAAAAGGGGAAAAAATGCTCCATGTTTTTTAGGCTGTAAACTTTAACTGTTATGTAAGCCAACTAGACAGACAGTGTATCTCTCTTCCTCCTGTACATTAGCAGATAAAATGCATCACATAGTTGAATGAATGGTAAATAAAGAATGCTGGAAATAACTGCATCTCCATCAGTGCTTGAATTGGAATGAAAAAGGTGCCAGTACTCTAAAATCAGCAACTTTTTCAAGTCAATTTTATATATACAGCCCACAAACAAGAATTTGGCTACTATAATGCTGGTGGGTTTGTCTCTTTACTACTGTATATTTTAGAAAGGTTCACTGTACTTAACATTTTTTATGATAGGCAGCGGATATGGCTAAAGCTCAGTAAGGTCAATATTAACTGAAAATATAGCAATCAAAGTCTAGATCTTCTGCTGAAGACACATGAAGCAGAGACCTTTCAGGTGAGAGCCCCTCTGGTGGTGTTCAACATTAATGACAAGGAAACAAAGCTCTGGTCAGAAGCATTTTTTATAAAAAGCTTTAACAAAATTAAGTATTTCTGTACATTTTGAATGCAATCTAACTTTCCAACTCAGAAAACGAAAAACGAAAAAGTGCCAAAAGTCTTCTCACATGGCTGAGCTGCTTTGCAATATACTTCACCACTGATGAATACAAATATGTATAAAGTAAACTATGATGCAATCTAACTTTCCAACTCAGAAAAATGATAAAGAGCATGAACAAAGAACATGTAAAAACAAATGCAAAATTTGCACAATCTAAAATGAGAAACTGTAACTGCAAGTAACAAAGTCTGAGCCATGGTAAAGAGTTACATTGAACACCAAGCTGATCAGATAACTCCCTGGTTGGTCTGAAGTCCTTCTATCTCCAGGATCTGTACAAATCGGCACATTATGCCAAAAGTCTTCTCACTGGGTGAGCTGCTTTGCAATATACTTCACATTGTTAGAAAAGGCTCCAGAAGGCCTTGGGGACATCAGTATCAGGGGCTGGAGCTGGACAGGCTCTTTCATCAGCACTTCTCCTTCCCTTTGCCAGCCAGGACCTCACATACTGTTCCGGATTGAACTGTCCTAGTGATAGTCCATTACATTTAATGAAAACCAGGCTGGACAGTCGGCTGACAGAGAGAGCATTCCTTTTTGCAGTAAGGATATCGTTCATGCAGCTGAATGCCTGCTCACACTCACTAGTGGAGACAGCGATGGTTCGGACTGCTTTCAGTAGAGGCTCCATGGCAGCAGGTGTACGGGATGCCCTGGTTTCCTTGTATTCGCGAAAGCCCTGAACAGTCTCTCTTCTGTCCACTTTCAGCACTTCGCACAAACGTAGCACCTCTACGTCCCCATACTGTACGTCTAACTCCTCTTCAGGCCAACTTCCAGGATGGATAACTTTCATGTCCTGGATTAGCTGATTGTCCCGGGCCTCCCGGCCATGTAATGGGATTTCTCTTGTGCTGACATGAGGAGGTTGTGGAAGTCATTCTGTGTCTCAGATTCTCTACCATACTGCGGAAAAACTGACCTGCATGAATCTGTACAAGCCTGCCATTCTCACGCAGGGCAACACCCTTGAAGGACTTCTCAGCTAGAGCTGTATGAACTGTAGTCATGTGTGGGCCAGGCATGGTGACCATGGATTCAAAAACTCGTATTTCTCGAGTTAAGAGCCTATCTGCTGTAGGCAGTGTCATCTCTCTTTTTTGGAGTTGCCGAGAGAGGTCGCTGAGCTCTGTGAGCGCATCGTACATCAGTCCCAGATTGCTGACAAACGTTGCAGATGTGAGCACATCATCCAGGCCCTTGTACTTTGCTCTGTCTCTGGAATCCCTGCTCGTGTCGTTTGCAGCATTTGTGAAGTGATCATGAAGCACTCGGTAGTTTTCCCAGACTGCTCTGACGCTCCTTTCACTTGAAGCCACCCAGCGGATGGACAAAACACGCCCTATCACCAGGAGACGCTGTCCGACTGCTTGCGCACACTGCGCTAACTGCCTCTGATTTTTGGGGGAGGCATGGAACAATGAATAGAGTTTGTCAAAAAAGATCTGGAAATGATTGAGCCCTGAGACCTCCTTGACCACATCCCCAACTGCCAGCTCTAGACGATGATTGGAGCAGTGCCACACAAACAGGCTTGGGAATTTACTACACAACTGGGTAGCAACGCCTGTTCTCTTCCCTAGCATGACTGAAGCCCCATCACATGCAAAAGAAACGAAACACTGACCTAAAAAGTCCTCGTTAAAATCTCTTCCAAGACACTCCATTAACGCCTTTGTGATGTCATCAGCCGTTGTTCCATCCAACTCGATCAGCTCCCAAAAAAACGTTTCGGGCTCAGCATCAGCTAATGCTGAGCGTAGACACACAACAAGCACCGTTTTACCACTAATCGTGGTAGATTCATCGACCAAAACACAGAGTTTTCTTTGCTTTTCTGTAATGTCTTTTGCCATTTTTTTCTTCAGCTCATGAGCTATGTGGTCGATGATTTCGCCACAGGTTTTATTGGAGTGCAAAACCCTGCCCACGTTCAGCCCATTCAGTTTCTGTACATTCAAATCAATTGGCATGTCTGTGAATGGCCGGCTATGTTTGCCAATTTGATATGCCGTTCGAAAAACTCTGATAGTGGTGTCTAATTCAGATTTATGCATAGACTGCACTTGATGTTGAATAGTTTCACGTGAAGCAGATGTAAGGATGTCAGCAGCTTTTACATGGGCTTGTGATTCTTTATGTTCTTTGATTTTTTTTCTCAGGCTAGCTTGTTGTTTGCCCTTGTCAACACCGAAATGAGACACTGCACACTCACCCCATTCAGTTGACAGTTTCAGTCCTTGTCCAGTGTGTATTCCCAAAGATTTGACATCTCTGCATATCCGACATCCTAGCTTCTTATCTTTAAGAAGGAGCCATGCATTGGTCTTGCAAAAATATTGCACCTGGTCCGTTGTCCAGCAGTCAGGTGCATCGCTTTGCCCGGTGTTGGTGGTGGCAGTTGCGCCAGCAGCAGCTAACGTTAGAGGCTCTGGAGGAGGCGGCGGAGCTAGTGCTAATGCTAATGCACTAGAACTTGGAGCAGGAGGATCAACCAAAGAAAGCTCCCCATCAGACACAATTTCCAACACAGGCACAGCATTCTCTGTATTTGAAGTTTCTTCCGGCGACAACCGCTGTCTTTTTGCACTTTTATTAATCCATGCTAACATTTAAAGAAATGCTAATTTGTGACGTGACTTGCTTTCCTTCTCTCGGGGGCGTGCCTGCTCTGTTCTATCACTCTACATAGCCACCCACTGGGTGGGAGTTGCACTGCATAAACACAACACACGTGCATCTAGGTATGTAAATTGTAAAGCATTAAAACATGGTTTTACTAACAGTTTTCAGTATGTTGTTACTTCGGCATTATTATTATTATTATTATTTTGAAACGTGTATTACTATTAAATCACGGTCAAATAGGTTAATTTTGACATAGTCGTTTCCACCACAGTATTTACATGGAGAAGATAAGCCCCGCCCCCTCTCCAGCACGTTCTGTTTGAATGACAGGAGTAAACAGCTGACAGCCGCTGTGAAACTCCAGCGGTTAGAGCGATGAGAATGTCCGTTCGGCACCTCATGACGCATCTACTGAGTACCGGGCGGCTGTATATATATATATGGATGTATAATAAGAACGGCGGGAGAGTGTTGAGTACTGGCACGGTGCATGAGTACCGGAGTACCGCCAGCATGCCGGTACTGAGCAAGAAGTGCCGGTACTCCATGGGTCAGAACCAGAAGTGCCGGTACTGCGTACCGGTGAGTACCGGCCCAATTCCAGCACTCTCCATTAGCCTATATGCTATGCAGAGACTGCCTTCTTCATGTCGTGGATTGCAGCTAATGTTTTAATATGGCAATTGGCAATTTGACTTATACAACATTCGTAAGTTGTACATTTGACTCATACAATAACCCACCTTCGACTGATGCTCTAGTTTCTTCATGTTTTGTTTTTTGCGCCGGACTGAAACTGTCTTTTCACCGACATCTCTTCACCTGCACTAGTGGCCGTATCAAAGCCGTGATTGGTCAGATGTCGATTCATTGCAACGGTGTCGGGTTACAAACGTGCTCCTCTTGTCACCTCTCACGGCCCGTCCACACAGCGGCGTGCGCCGCACTCTCACTCTCGCGGGGGGTGCGCGGAGAACTGAGCGGAGAACTGCGCACAGCAGCTGAGGCCCTCTGGGCGGGGCCCCCTGCGCAAGGCGGGGCCCCATACAGCCTGCGTGATTGGCCTGTAGGGAGGGGCGGCCCTGTTAACATACATGACAGTAATTACCTCTATTTTCACACTATTACTGTAGAAGTAATGCAACACAGTAGCCAGTAATTTACTGTAAATATAAAAATGTAAATAATACGATAATATATTGTAAATCTGACTATTTCACTGGGATTTTACCATAACTACACAATTCAATCAGCTCAATCAACAAAGAAAAACAAAGAAAATGCCCATTTTAACTTTGTATTACTCCATTGAAGTGCAAAGTACATTTCACAGTGTCTTGGACATGTTGTTACGGCCCCAACCTCTACTCCGCGTAGTGGCTGGTGCTGAGACCCGCAACATGAAAGAATACACGCAATAACCGGTACTTGGTAACGAGCATTTATTGATAATCAGCCGTTTGCTCACACAAGCGAAACAGGAAACAAAAAGAGGTCTGAAGGACTGGCCAAAAGGAACAAAGAAGGAGGGAACCCGAGCCAGCCACACCACGGGCCGTAGGACCCAGAACTCCCCCCCCCTAACCAGAAATCAATTATAAACCCTATGGGAAACAAAATAAAGCCGCGAAAACTGGACTACCAGGTCCTCCAGGCTAAACATAAAGACACCTGCAAAAATATGGCCTATAGCTCAAAATGGCAAAGAGGTATTCTAAGGAGAGTGTCTCCCGGCGTTAGGACAGGCGAGACATCCTTCTCCTCCAGCTTCTCTTTATATATACACAGCTGAGTGGAATTTGGAACACCTGGGCAGAGGCGGAGCCAGGGGCAGACCAGGTGCCCCTGGGCAGAGGCGGAGCCAGGGGCAGACCAGGTGCACCTGCAGCAGGGAGACAGAAAGAAAACAAGGAGGGGAGCACGTAACACATGTCTACAGACATCCACTCGAAGTCAACAATTTTTCTGAAGAATGTGCTGACATGGGGGTTTAAATTGCCATGCCTCTTTTTGGCTTTCGAGCCCGTCTCAGGATTAATGCCCAGGAAGCACCTGAAAACAATAAGCCAAGACAACCATTTCAATTTTACATAGATGTATATTTTGCATCGTTTATTTTAAACGGTACCCCTTTCAATTTAAGTAAAACCTGCACCAAAGAAATACATTTGTATTTAAAGCCAAGCAAGAGCAATGAAAGCAAGAAAATCACTTAATGTGTTGTGTTATCACAGAGGATGGTCTGAATACAGTATTTTACTGTGAAATAATACAGTAACATGTTGTTAAATCCTGGTAATCATTGATCCTGTACATTCACAGTAATTAACTGTGCCTGTATTGATTTCACTGTGAAATTCAAAATTACAGTATTATATTGTGAACATTACAGGTAAAGACTGTAAAGTTGTAAAACAGTAATTTATTGTAAAATATTACAGCTAAATATTGTGAAATCATGGTAATATTTTACAGTGTACTATACAGAGATGCTGTATGAGAAACCAATGTGATTTTGGAACATTGAACAATGTAAATCTATTCTAGTAGACCTCAACAATGGAATTATGATCAGTAGAAATGGCCATGACATGGGACCTTTAAGTAACTACAGGAAGGAAACAATTATCTTAGCATAAAGACCGAAGCAGGGGAAACTGCATGTTAATGGTTAGCTTCCTCGCTAAAGTTCTATAGGAGCTAGCCAAGCCAGTTGGCTAGTCTGAAAGCTAGTCCCCTTTGTTTGACTTTTAGTTTGTCTCTCTTTGTGAGGGTTGTTGTAGTTTAGAGAGTTTCAAGATGAGAGCCTGTGTTGCCCTTACAATCTTATGTAGAATAATTCAAGAATTCATCAAACAAACCCTATTATTGCTGCTGGAAAGAAATGTGTTGGCTTGTTTACGTTCATAGAATATGAGAAACTTTTAACATTAAAGCATCAAAGTAGAAAGAAAAACAGCTTAGCTAAAGAGCCAATTCATTTATCAGCTCACATCAGTTTTAATCTAGCCTCCCTGTGAATTTACATGAACATTCCAGGAAAGCCATTAGGCGATTTATCTCTGCTCTCTAACAACCCCACCGTAAAGTGCAGATCTGTGGAAAATAAACAAGCCATCAAGCCTAAAATGTCCTCCATCCTTTGTCCTGGATCTCCATGTGCCGTTATGCAACATACATGACTTCACTGCTCTGATGTCCTGCGCTGCTTTGAAACCACACTGACCGTACAGTTGATACTCCTCCTTGGTCCATCTATCAAATAAGAGTCACGCTGTAACGACAAGATGATTCGGTGGGTGTAAGTAAGGGATCAAAGGGCGGAGGAGCTGCATGATGGAAGTCTACTTTAGTTCGCTTTACTTTTCAACATCACAACAATCCTGGACAGGCTTTAATCTGCCACATGTTAAGGTCAAACAGAGGTTTAGAGCTGCATTGCCTCATATATTGTTATACTATACTATTTTTGATGAAACACCCAGGACAACTTTTATCTGCATTTAGAGCAGATGTCGTAGATTTATTTGACATTTATGATAAAGAAGTTCAGTTTCATTTTTAGAAGGTTGAGCGGATTAAAATGTTTACCTTTAATCCATTTCAATCTATCAAATAACCTTTTTCTCAATAGGTTCACCAGTGTTGTGGCTCGTCTCGTGCGGGGGGCACCACCTAGCAGCTGATATTTTCGTACAAACATTCTTGTGTGTGGTTGCGTTTGTTCACATGCATCATTATTGGATGCCCCCACCCCTAAAGTATTTACTTCTTATCACTTGTAATGAGGACCAGTACATCCTCACATGGAGCCATCCTTCCAACACTCTAAGACACAGACCTCTGCACTCGTGTGAAGCAACGTATATGCCTCTTGTTGGATACCCAAGGGATCAACACCACATTCCTCAGTTTGGAGGATTCTTCCATATAGAGATATGTTTGTGGCTGATTGGAAACAGAGGCCAGTTGGTGTGACAGACAAACCGCAGGTCTTTTCTCCTCATTAATCAAAACTGTAAAGCAATCAGTCTTTTGTTGGGTGGGGTAACATCCTATAAAGTTTTTTACATAAATGTGCGTGAGATCTGGAGAGCTTTGCATGAGGAATTTGTTCAGCAATCCAGCCTGATTTATGAGGCCTGATATAAAAAAGAATGCAGGAGAGTGAATTTTGACCTCGCCTAAAAGTGAGGCAGTGGAGATTCTTTGAAGTCTTCTATGCAGCTTGTGCCTCTACTGGGAAACATTTGTGATAGTGTTTCTCTTTATAATCTGATTTAGGTTCAGTGCAGCGCTGCAGGTTCGTCCTGCCTGCAGGGCTCAGAATGCCACAAGCTGGAAGCTAAAAATACTGTGTGTTCGAGTAAGATGGCATGCATCTGTAAATGTTAAAGGAGAGGTGTCATGGCCATTTCCACTGATCATAATTCCATTGTTGAGGTATACTAAAATAGAAAAATACTGTGCAATTTTCCAAACTCACATTGGTTTCGCATTCAGCATCTCTTTAAAGTATGTGTATTCAGCAGTATTCACTTTCTCCACTAAACGGCTCGTTGCAGCTCTTGCCCCCCCCCCCCCCTTCCCTGTGAGCACAGTGTGCTCCGATTAGTCGGGACCAGTCGGGACGTTGTGAATCGCGCTGAGCTCCGTGGAGGTGTGATTTCCTTGTTTAGCGATGCACAGCGAAACACAGCCAAACTCAACCTGAACACACACAAAGTCACAGCCGAAGTAAAAACAATAAGTGTGGCTTGATATTGAGTAAGAAAAAGGTTGATAAACGCTGTGAGAATGGGTCTGCAGAGAGAATTTCGCCGCGATCCCAACTGTCTGTTATCAGCCTGCAGCCAGGGAGGAGAAATCAGCAGAGCTGCCTGCACTGAGTGTGTGTGTGAGGAAGTCGTGGATTGGTCAATTTGGACCAATCAGCGGGGGCTTAACGTAACGGCTCCGCGGATTGCCCCATTTGGTTCCGGGTACCGCATGACCGTATCGCGTCATAGTTATGGGCGTGGCTACTGGGTGCTTCTACGACACAGCACCCAGGAAGTAAAAAATGGACAATGACGTTTCACCAACGAGGCGTTTTGGGGAGGTATTTTCTGTTTTAGAGTTTTACTTGTTACAGGGTGTACTTTGAGGGTTTTGACTCTGCACACCGCTTACATGCATAAAAACCTTCATTACACAAGGGGACGGGTAATAACCGGAAAAGCATGACATGTCTCCTTTAATAGCTGTTTAAGAGTTGTTACTTTAAACTGAGAGGGCATTTTAAGGATTTATTTCCAGTCTAGAACTAATTTCAGGATTATTCTGAGTCAGAATAATCAGAATTTCTGACACCGCTTGAATCCAGAACAACTGCCGCATGTTCTTGCAAAGTTAACAAAAGTGAAACATCATTTGTGGATCCACACTTTTGATCTACGCTAAAATGTACTGGGTTCTTCTTTGGCCCATGCTACACCCTTTGTTTAACCAATTTAGTGAAAACTGGGCCAGTTGTTTTTCTCTAATCCTGCTGACTTGACAATCAAACCAAGGGGAAAAGCTTACTCTTAACATATAATTCCTTAAACTGCTTTTAAATAACTAAATGAGCTGGGTGAGAATACATACAGTGGGGCAAAAAAGTATTTAGTCAGCCACCAATTGTGCAAGTTCTCCCACTTAAAAAGATGAGAGAGGCCTGTAATTTTCATCCTAGTTATACATCAACTATGAGAGACAAAATGAGAAGAAAAAAAAAATCCAGAAAATTACATTGTCTGATTTTTAAAGAATTTATTTGCAAATTATGGTGGAAAATAGGTATTTGGTCAATAACAAAAGTTCATCTCAATACTTTGTTATATACCCTTTGTTGGCAATGACAGAGGTCAAACGTTTTCTGTAAGTCTTCACAAGGTTTTCACACACTGTTTCTGGTATTTTGGCCTATTCCTCCATGCAGATCTCCTCTAGAGCAGTGATGTTTTGGGGCTGTGCAACACAGACTTTCAACTCCCTCCAAAGATTTTCTATGGGGTTGAGATCTGGAGACTGGCTAGGCCACTCCAGGACCTTGAAATGCTTCTTACGAAGCCACTCCTTCGTTGCCCGGGCGGTGTGTTTGGGATCATTGTCATGCTGAAAGACCCAGCCACGTTTCATCTTCAATGCCCTTGCTGATGGAAGGAGGTTGTCACTCAAAATCTCACGATACATGGCCCCATTAATTCTTTCCTTTTACACGGATCAGTCGTCCTGGTCCCTTTGCAGAAAAACAGCCCCAAAGCATGATGTTTCCACCCCCATGTTTCACAGTAGGTAAGGCAAGGCAAGGCAAGTTTATTTATATAGCACCTTTCAACACAAGGCAATTCAAAGTGCTTTACAAAAAACGAAAGACATTAAGAAAATGGCATTTAAAATCAGTCATTAAAAAGAAAAGATAATAAAATAAACATTAAAAGAAAAAATACATGGATAAAAGTTACAGTGCAGTTTAAGATGTGAATAGTTCAATTAAAAGCAGCGGCAAAAAGAAAAGTCTTTAGTCTGGATTTAAAAGTAGTCAGAGTTGCAGCGGACCTGCAGTTTTCTGGGAGTTTGTTCCAGATATTTGGAGCATAATAACTGAACGCTGCTTTTCCATGTTTAATTCTGACTCTGGGGACAGAAAGCTGACCAGTCCCTGAAGACCTGAGAGATCTGGCTGAGATCTGGTTGAGATCCGGTTGTGTCTTCCTGGTCGAATGTACTTATTGTAAGTCGCTTTGGATAAAAGCGTCAGCTAAATGCAATGTAATGTAATGTAATCTGGATGGTTCATAATTTAGCAGGAGGTCAGAAATGTATTTTGGGCCTAAACCATTCAAAGCTTTATAAACCAGCAGCAGTATTTTTGAAATCTATTCTATGACACACAAGAAGCCAGTGTAAAGACTTCAGAACAGGAGTGATGTGATCTACTTTCTTAGTGTTAGTGAGGACTCGAGCAGCGGCGTTCTGAATTAGCAAGGAGGTATGGTGTTCTTTGGATGCAACTCAGCATTCTTTTTCCTCCAAACACATCTAGTTGAGTTTTTACCAAAAAGTTCTATTTTGGTTTCATCTGACCATATGACATTCTCCCAATCCTCTTCTGGATCATCTAAATGCTCTCTAGCAAACTTCAGACGGGCCTGGACATGTACTGGCTTAAGCAGGGGGACACGTCT
This sequence comes from Gymnodraco acuticeps, assembly GCF_902827175.1. Lineage (NCBI taxonomy): Eukaryota > Metazoa > Chordata > Actinopteri > Perciformes > Bathydraconidae > Gymnodraco > Gymnodraco acuticeps. The sequence goes on along the minus strand of NW_022991296.1, from coordinate 5,479 downwards.
GGCATTGCAGGATTTGAGTCCCTGGCGGCGTAGTGTGTTACTGATGGTAGCCTTCGTTACTTTGGTCCCAGCTCTCTGCAGGTCATTGACTAGGTCCCCCCGTGTGGTTCTGGGATTTTTGCTCACCGTTCTTGTGATCATTTTGACCCCACGGGGTGAGATCTTGCGTGGAGCCCCAGATCGAGGGAGATTATCAGTGGTCTTGTATGTCTTCCATTTTCTAATAATTGCTCCCACAGTTGATTTCTTCACACCAAGCTGCTTACCTATTGCAGATTCAGTCTTCCCAGCCTGGTGCAGGTCTACAATTTTGTTTCTGGTGTCCTTTGACAGCTCTTTGGTCTTGGCCATAGTGGAGTTTGGAGTGTGACTGTTTGAGGTTGTGGACAGGTGTCTTTTATACTGATAACAAGTTCAAACAGGTGCCATTAATACAGTTAATAAGTGGAGGACAGAGGAGGCTCTTAAAGAAGAAGTTACAGGTCTGTGAGAGCCAGAAATCTTGTTTGTTTGTAGGTGACCAAATACTTATTTTACCGAGGAATTTACCAATTAATTCATTAAAAATCCTACAATGTGATTTCCTGGATTCTTTCCCCCCATTCTGTCTCTCATAGTTGAAGTGTACCTAGGATGAAAATTACAGGCCTCTCTCGTCTTTTTAAGTGGGAGAACTTGCACAATTGGTGGCTGACTAAATACTTTTTTGCCCCACTGTACATACATACATACATACATACACACACATACATAATGCAGGTTATGAAGAACACTGCCTTGATCAATAATATCTTCTGCACAGAGGAATACATGAGTTGTCATTGCTTTACATCCGTCTGTGACACGGTTGAACATACATACAGCATGTCACCACAGAGGTCATGGCCAGGTTGGATCACGGTTCAGACAGAGTTCAGTGTTTCACTCAAGGACACTTTGACGACAGGTGTGGATATGTCACTGGGATCCAACAGACACTCGAGTAATGGAAGTTAGGAAACATGAATCTCCCCTCTGTAGTGAGTCCCAGTCTCTCTAATGTAGTGTAGCAGTATTTCACCTGAGAAACGAGCAAGGAATCTCTTGGAAAATGACACTTATGTTAAGATTAGTCACGGAAGGGATCGAATTCATATGTGTGGGAAATTGTTCACATTTCCAACTGCAGAAGTCGTTGAGTCAGCAGATGTTTTACTGAAGGGTGTTGAGGAGCTAATATTCCCAAGAAACGTGTGCTGCTTATTTTCTGCGAAAAGGTTTGGGCTGATTGCTTTGAGATCAAGCCTTCTTTGTTCCTGATCAACAACTGCAGCCGGTTAAGCTAGGTGTAATGTGACAGCAGAAGCATGGATCAGTTTGCTTACGGGGGTCAAAGAAGTAGTTAATTTCAGAGGCTCAGTGGGTGACTGCTGGTGAAGCTAATGATAAGTTGCATGGCTGCTAGGAGAAAGGATCGGCTCTCTTGTTTCTGAGAAGAAACCAGAACCAGAGTGTGCACGACGGATCAGATTGTATGTCTGTCCCCAAAACAAGTCCTTGAAATTAGTATTTAATCTGTTTTGTTTTTTTTAATAAGTGAGAAAGTCTGCCATGCGTAGGATTTTTTTTCGTCCTTGTTTACAAATAAAAATATCTTTCAAAGCAACCAATCATTGTTTTCTGATATTTAATTAACCTCATGGCATTGGCATTTTCACTTTTTAAAGAACAAAACAAGTATTGTGTGTCAAAGCTTCACTCCCCTGGGGGCTCAAATCTGTTCAACAACTCTCAGGTTAACCTGCAAATTTGATTATGTGACAACTTATTCGCAGATGTGACATCTTTTGAAGATGAAATGGAAATCAGTAATCCTCTGACGGGCATGAAGTCCTCAGTAAGTTTCATGCTAACCTGCTATTAGATGTTGGTATTTATTGTGATGGTGATGCTATAACAAAGGCGAGGTAGTCTGTTGCTTAATGACGAAATTGAAGGTTGACTGAGTTTCGCACAGGATTTTGTGAAACTGGTGGGTGGACTTAAGAAACCATCACCACATTGAAAACAATTATAATTACAAGTACCACATGATTTATTTTGGTCATTTAATTCCACAAACCCCTGATGCATCTTGGGGGAGTGAACTGGAATGGAGAGAATGATAACTCAAAAACACTCCTCCTCTCTCCCCACAGCCCCCCCGAACGCCCCCCCCCCCCCCCCCCCCTCGCTTCCTGCCGCTGAGGGGAACAGTTGCACACCCTGATAAGCCGCTCGGAGGGAAGCCTATGCAGGCGGGTAATCAGCATGTTAGATGCTAGCAATCAAGAACAATCACAAGCATTCATCATGTTTATGTTGCGGTGGCTCTTTAATGCTATTTAAGTGAACTGCAATTGTTTGGCATCCCATAGTTTTAAGAGGGCATCCATCTGGTAGAATTTGTCAATGACAGGTGAGATGAAAATAAACTACGGCAACACGTAAGCACACATTTGAGCCGTGAGCCTCAGATAAAGTTTTTAATAGGATAATTTCTTTCTGTCAATCAAACATTTCTTCAATATAACATGAATATTTCCTCTTACATCGGCACTTTTAAAGGCTTTGCACACGGGATGCAGATAGGCAGCGCTGTTTGAAGAAGACTGGGAGAACTCGAATGTTTAACAGGTGTGTGCAGGATTTTACGCCAAGCCTATCAAGTTTCCGTGGGATATGCAACAGGCATCAGTCAAAGCTGCGTGCCGACAGAGGAGCGTGAGTGCAGTATGAACGCTGTGGGACCAAAACCACATGTGCAGAACGTGATACAGAGAAATTGCAGCTATGTGTTATTCTGTGACAGCAGGGATATGTACAGTAACTGACCCTCAGAAGCACGCTAAGGCTCTTTTATGAGTGTGGTTATGGTACTCGATTCTGGAAGGATAAACATTATTACAAGTATTATTTAAGCAATTTGGCGTCACATTTTTCAGCATTTACAAACGATTTTAAAGGAAAAGATTCAACGAGAATTACTTGAAGGCTGGTTTCGTGTGTACGTTTGGTTCCATAAAAACCTATTAGGTCTACAAATACTTTTCAAACCATGCTTACTGTTTACAGAAACAGTATGCCGCCTATTTGATGGGGGGAGGGGTTACTTTGGTTACTTTGTAGTGCCGTTGGACTTCCTCCATAAAGAGAAATATTTGCTTTACTTTCTAGTTTCCTCAATTATAAAGATAAGACAAGCATGTTGTGGTCCTAGGCCACTGCAAGTATAAAATGCATGATAACCCAATACAATTTAAATTGTTACATTTCTTCTGGTGAGAAAGTGTCAGAGGGTCGAGAGCTTGACTTGAACTCATATTGTCATTTTGAAGCCACATTTTCCTTTTAGTTTTAAATGTCAACCGCGTACGCTGCAAAGTAACAGCATGAGTGGTTAAAGGACACGTAATAGCATCTCTGTCTTTTTTCTCCTTCTGATTTCCCACAGTCTTTGTCTTAAGACTTTTAAATCCACCAAGCCTGAAAGGAATTGCCTGCCACATTATTTTTGAATGAAAGCCTTTGGTTGTCAGCGCTGGAGCTTCCTCAGTAGTGACTCCTGATGTCATGCTGCCTTTTAGACACAGAGCCCGCCTGCATTGATGTTGTAATTGCTTTATCTAGCACAGGCTTCTTTAAATGACGCTTAATTGAGGGCCTTCACCGCACCCTTTCCTCATGTGGCTCCACGCGGCAATCAACCTACTACGCTATCACCACATCTTAATAAAAACTAAAATGATTGGACCACAACCCAGGACTTCCCATAGAAATAGGAAAACGGAGGAAGGAGTAAGGGAGCAACCGAAAAAAACATCCTGACTTAATGGAGACTGGGCTTTCAATGCACAGGATGTAGAGAGATTGCTGGTTTGAGGCATGTCGGTGAAGTAGAAAAGGGAGGAAAAAATTGAAAATGACTTGTCACGCGAACTCCAGAGCAGACCACACAGCTGGGAGGAGCTTTGTGTATATATGATACAATTAATGACTACAGTATTTCAAACATTTACACATTGAAAAAATTGCTTGGCATGCAGCAGAAACACAGAGGAGTCATGCAAGTTTCAGCCGAGTAATGCAATCCCCCTTGAAACTATTGATTCAAAGCAATTCACTGATAATATCAAAGAATTTCCCACAGCCACATGAAACAGAATATATTTTAATTATGTATTTTGTCTGATGATCCAGCTGTTTGAATGTTTTCACACATGTAAGCTATTACAGGAGGCATGTTAATTACATAAGGGCTACACAGATGTACAGTAGGGTCCATTAACTGTACATGGGAGGCATGTGTTCCAATGTAACAGGCCATGTTTAGGTTATACAAACAGCTTGATGTGATAATATTTGCAATTTTCTAAGAAGGTATGCGTTTGTTTATGTGTGTGAGCATGCAATGTTGGTTCAGGCTCATTGTAGAAGTCACAGGAATGAAAATTGAAACGATATTATACAACAGTATTTTCCAGCTGAGTGTTGGCATGCTAAAACCCCTTTTTGAATCGTCCTTTTTTTATTTTTACAATATTTATTCATCTCTATTTTTGTTTTTGAGTAATGCTTTTCTTTTCGTGCTGAAATGCCCTTAAAATCTACTTGTTGGGTAATGTAACAACACAAATACATCAATAAACAAAACAACAAAACACAGAATTAATACTCATGTGCTTGCTATTGCATAATGTTATGGCTGGGTTTATCAGGCGTTCAGACAGAAATTGCCAAGGGAAAGACCCGACAAGACACACATTTGCCCAGGGTGACACTAATTGACGATAACACGAGTAGAAAATGTCTTCAGTTAAGCGAAAAATTGTCCTGGAGCTCTATGAATCTGTTTCATAAACATTTAGACACAAGTGTAAAACGGTAGGGAGACTGGAGGGAAATTACAGAATAAAAAGATACATTTAAAATCCTGGTGAGCTCTGAGTTCAGTCAGAGCCAGACTGACTGATGTGGGTACCTTGGCTGTTTGGGGAGAATCAACATTGACTACACAAACAGTCCCCTATTATAATGAAAATAGCACAAGTTACTTATTTTGTTTTAATTAAACTAAATCTTTGAGCATGAAGTTTCATGAATGAACAAATATCAACGCCATCCCAGTCAATGCTGTCACCAAAAGTCTGTATTAAAGTCACAAGATGTAGATTAAGCCGCTTCATTAGACAAACAATAGGCTGTGAGATATGGTCAAAAGCTATTGAAAAAGCAAAGTAAGTTAATGCTGCCCAGTGAACATCAAGTGTAGAATATTCATAACCACCCGTCCCTCTTGTATATTGTGGAACATGTGAAATTTGAAGCATCGTTCAGCATTTACGTTCTTGTCTAGCAATACGATTGGTGGAATATTTAAACCGAAATTGTCTGCGTCATTATAAATTGTAAGGGGCCATTATGTCGGTTTCTTTTTTATTCTGAGGGTGAGCCAATCCTT